>NC_058047.1:762500-832500 GCF_020085105.1 Siniperca chuatsi | reverse complement strand
TTAGCTGCTAATCTGAAGCAAGATTAGTTGCTAAACGACATCATTAGCCAACCGAAACCAAATCACTGTTTTCACTGAGCTGAGAGACAAACATCGGCTAACCTGAGCTAATAAACTCATTCATCTCAACGTCATGTTTTACACATCGCCCCGTACGTTCAGGGGGAACAAAGGACTTCATTTAGTGTCTACAACATCTTTAATATATTCAACATGTTGAACTAGTTTCACAGAATATAAGAGAATAAGATCAAAACACTGATACTCGCGTTGAACCTCTTATTGAATTACCTGCATGAACACATTCTGTTATTAGCTCGTCTTAGTGCGCCTACAGGGATTTTGCTTTCTTTTAAAACGAACTAAAATACGTTTTACTTTTTGTAAAGAAGGTGAAAATTCACAGAAGCTGGAAGTTTACACTCTGGTAAGGTGTGAAGCTGTAATAATAGTAATATTAGTGTTGTTGTTCTCCAGGGAAACTGAGCTGCTGTCGAGGGTCTGCAGGCTCTGGGAGTCTCAGACCGGCAGCAGCTGGTCCAGCGAGGCCCAGCAGACTCTGACGGGACGGGGGGGGGATTGGGATGTGGGGGATGGGAGGCTGGAAGACGCCCAATTAGCAGCCAATCGTCTGCTTTTAATTAACCGGCCTGGATGTGTGTGTTGAGGACAGATTGCAGAGCTGCAAGTGGTCAGAAAGAGTTTGGAAACATCTGTCACTTTAATATTCAGCGAGCCAACCAGAGCGTGGTGGAGAATTCTGTTTGTATTGTTAGCGCTCATGTTTCTCCACATTAAGACCGCATTTCCCATCAGCCCCTCCCCGCCGCTAATGAGGATCAACATGCTGGAGGTGATTTGGTTTTTCCTTCATCGGCCTTTCACTCCTTCCACCATCTGCTGTCAGCAGAAGATGAGTATTAACTGCCCCAAAAATCAGTTTCAAACCGTCAGTTCCAGACGTACAATAAAGTACGAAGGTCAGGTCTCATCCGGAGCACGAGGCGCCTGGCGGAGCGCTTGAGTCACCCTCCGATTGGCTCCCTGCTTTCACTGCGCTGGTCTGTCTGACTAGCTACGGTAGCTAACCCGGTTCGCTTTTCTCAACACACACTATCTGCTTTCATGTCTCCATCGTAACTGAACGACTGGCTGTTTCTCCCCCCCTCCGTTTTTCTCTTGAAATTATAACCACATGTTCCGACTTCTCTGAATCTCATAGTAGTTTTTTCTAACAGTGGCCCTCGCTGTCCATATGAGTGGAAAACAATTACCAATAATCTGAATTTCTCCAGAGAAAAGAAACACGTTGAGTGTCTGGAAGCCTTCTTTCTGCTTTATCTGAATGCTGTTGTACTTTGTACTGATAGTGTGTTTCAGACATGTTTTTAGTCTGACATTAACACTTTTATCAGAGCTAGAAACTGAACACATGAAGGGGAATCAGTCTGTGTAATAAGACGAGATATCTGGACGGTGACTGTCCTGATCAGACTCTCAGGACTCTGCTGGATCCAGTATTTCAGACGCATCTTTCCCTAAACCTAACCAAGTAGTTTCTCCAACGGTCATATATGCTGTTTTGGGAGTCATTGGCAAACAGCCTATTCTGTCTTTTTGGTATGAGGACGTGTTGTCCACATCACTGATTATTACACACCAGAAGCGTGCAGTGGTGCCGGATGGGATTCCTCCTCCTCCTCCTCCTCCTCCTCCTCCTCCTCCTCCTCCTCAGAGACGTCGTGACATCCAGGGGTCGATGTTTTGGCTGCTGACAGCTTCCTGTTCTCTCCTTGTGGATAAACAGAAACTGATCAGACTCCAGACGAGACACAGGAAGAGAGATCCTGAGTCCTGAACCAGAGAGGAACTCTTGTCATCTAATCTGACACAGATTCTCTGATGTCCACCACAAATAAACATCCGGAAATCCACCAGAGAAGAAAGCCGCTGCAGAACCTGCCTGAGAATCCTGCTGTTTCTAAGTTTCCTTCAGTCTCACAGTGATCCAGAGACAGCTGTCTGTCCGTCCACGGGTCCACTGCAGACAGGAGCTGCTGACTGCTGGTTCGGCTGCTCTAACGGGACAGTTTGACTACATGTGAACACATATAGACTAAATCAACAGGTCTCGAGGTGTAGCCAACACTGCGCAGTTTGTCTGCGGGGGGCCCACAGTGTAAAGCACTAGAGGAAAGGTCAGAGGATCCCCACAGTCTTTAGGATTCATCCTCTGGGGTTCATGCACGCCTGTAGAAAATCTTAATCCATCCAATAGTCAGATGGACGTAATAGACCGACCAACCAACACGCAGACATCGCCCTCCACAGAGCCACTCGGAGTCTAAAAATAACGTCTTGACCTTCCCTTAAGGTCACGGGGGGGGGCAAACTGAATCCCACCGTGTCTTTCGTGATACTTTGGGACCTGGGTCACAGAGCAGGACTTTGTTATGACGGACCCACCAACGTCCAGGTGTGTCACGGACGTTGGTGAGAGACAAAACTCTCCCAGCGTCGTGTCCAGTCTTAACGTCTTCCTGTCTTTGTCCTGGTGAGAACTGAGCGTGCTCCGAGCTCCTTCAGGACAACAGAGAGACCGAACATGCGGCCTTGACTCGGACTCTGATCTCTCCTCGCACTCTGCCCCCTTCTGTTCTCCTCTCGGCTGCTCGGGCGGCGTATTGTTGTCCTGATGTGAACGCAGAACGCCGCTCGTCGCAGCCTTTCTCAGGTCGACTCCGAGGACACAATAGTCTTTTGTCCTGGAAACAGCGAACGCTTCCTGTCCTCCTCCGCTATCGCCCGGTCGCTGCAGCACAAACGACCTGCTGACAAATGGACAAAACCAGATGACAAACTGGGACAAAAGTCCTGGAAGCAGACAATGAGCTGCAGCTTGAAATATGGAATTATTTAATCGTCTTATCGCTTTGCAGAGACGCCTGCTGACATCCTGTTCACATCGAGGCTTTATTCTCACTCTGTTTCAGACCGTGCACACTCTCCTTCACACAGCAGCGTCTCACTCCTCGGGAGAAAACCAAATGTGTTGAAGTCGCAGTGAGACACTGCAGGACACCTGCACTGTTTCCGTTCAGCTCTTCCTGCAGTGGTGAAAGTGTCTCCGGCGAGTCCTGCGGGACATTCAGAGGGACTAGACTCGCTCGGACTGATGTCCTCAAATCTGGATTAATAAAAGCAAAACGAAGTGACAGGACAGAAGCGAGAATATGTCCGAATGTACAAATACGTACGCCTACAAATGTTACATTTCCAGACGTTTGTTGTTTGTTTGAACCAAATAAGTTTGGAAACGGTTTAGTTGCCGCTCTCAGTTTAGTATTTTGAAATAATTAATTATCCATCCATCCATCCATCTTCTTCCGCTTATCCGGGGCCGGGTCGCGGGGGCAGCAGTCTAAGCAGGGACTCCCAGACTTCCTTCGCCCCAGACACTTCCTCCAGCTCCTCCGGGGGGATCCCGAGGCGTTCCCAGGCCAGCCGAGAGACATAGTCCCTCCAGCGTGTCCTGGGTCTTCCCCGGGGCCGCCTCCCGGTGGGACATGCCCAGAACACCTCCCGATAATTATGATTTAATTAATATTGTGATTTTTTGTTTTTCTATCTCAAAATTTCACAACCCTTATCTTGTAAAACTTCAACTTTATTCTAATATTATTACACATTTTCTCATAAATGTACAACTCTGTCTTATAATAAGTATTTTCTTAAAATTACTGCTTTATTTTCATACCATTTAATCATCAAAATATTCCAACTTTATTCTCAAAGTGTCAAAGTAGACAGAGTTATGGAGAACACTCGTAGCTCGCACTCCGTCTGCGGAGGCCGCCGCCGCCGCGGTGCGAGCACAAAGCTTCTTGTCGCGGACTCACAATACGCACACGCACCCACAAACCCCTGCAAGTACATAATTCTTCTACACCGGCCTTCCTGCGTGTTTGCTGTCGATTCGTGCACAGCGCCCACTGCAGTGTGGGAGGGCAGCGACGGCTCCTTTCAGACAGCGAGCGGTCGCCGCTGCAGCTGCACGTCGTGCGTCGGCTCCCGGCTCAAACGGCCGAGCGCGTTGCCTCAACCTGTCTGAAAGCGCCTCGTCCGCTGCAGAGCAGACGGCGCTGCGTCCGCGGCCAGACCGAGCGCTCACACCAGATAACTCCTCAGGATGTGGTCCGGACACGGCGGCCTCCGGGGAACACTGAGAGTTTTCACTGGAAGTCTGGCTCTGCTCTGTCTGCAGCTTCCCGACAAGTTTCATAACATCTTTCTTCAAGGCTTAGATATTCTGCATATTTGAAATGCTGCACACACACACACACACACACACACACACACACACACACACACACACACACACACACTCACACACGCACACACACACTGACCATGTAAGGCCGTGCTGGTTCTGTGTTTCAGTGTCGTTGTGAGAATTCTTTAGCCGTTTCCTACGGACGCTCTGTTCCCTCTGCAGCCTCTCAGCCCTGCAGACTTCTGGGAAAAGAGGCCTCCTGGCATGTGACAGGCCTCCGGGATCTGGACCTGGATCAGAGAGAGATTGAGTGTGTTTACAGCAGCCGGGTTCAGACTGTCCGCTAACATCGGAAAGTGAACATGACGTGACTCTCTGGCTGTAAACTACAAACTGCCGCAGGTTACTGGAGCTCAGTCTCTGTCTTCACTTTCACTTGATGCAGAAACATGAAGTTTAAAAGAAACACGAGCAGGGAGATTTACAGAGGGGGAGTACTCAGATCCTTTACTGCAGTAAAAGTACTAACACACTGAAAACACTCGTCCTGCACTGAAAGTGTTAATGAAGTAAAAGTATAATCAGGAAAATGTACTTGATCGGTTTGGAAAACTGGTGAAAACGGTGAGAAACGCCGTCACGACGACCCAGAGCCCAAAGCGACGCCTTCGCCGTGTCGTCATGTCCGACCGACAGTCCGAAGCTCGACGTTATTAACAAACATCACAGTTATTACAGTCGTTCAGAGGAAAAGCAGCAGATCTGCACATCTGAGGAGCTGCAGCCAGGAAGGGATTTACAGGAGAAACGACTCCAAACATCAAAACAGTTAATAATTCATTTTCTGTCAGTCGACTAGTCGTTTCAGCTGAACGTATAAACTGTTGGAGTTTAATTTATATGTTATAACTTCATATGTTTTGTGTGTAAAAATCTTAATTAGTAACTAAAGTGTAGAGAAGTAGAAAGTGGCATGAAAAGAGAAGACTACGAAGATTACTAAGATTTGTACTTCGGCACTTGAGTGACTGTACTGGAGCTTCGCTGATGTTTACAGCTGCACACTAACACACCTGCGTGGCCTCCAACAGAACATCTTCGTCATCTGCCTCCACAGTACTTACAGCCAACACGTTGCTGATGTCACACCCTCCGTCCTGCTGATGTCATCATACCTGTGGATGCGTCCCTGTGCAGGCAGGCTGCAGGTTAGCTCAGGTGAGTCTTTGCTGTGGTTGTGACCTTAACAGGCCTTTATACACCTGCTTCACACCGACAGAGCCGGAGCACATTCACGTGTTTTGCTGGAGGCAGCGAACATGGAGGAGCCGACCTGCACGACCGGCTGCTCCACCTGAGCTGCTGAGATCTGCATCGACCTCGTTAACCTGGAATCCGGCAGAGGCCAGTTTACAGTAAGAGCGAGGCGACAGAAGCTGTAGGATCAGGCTGCAGAATTAAAGGAGCGTCCTGGTGTTCTGAGCGTTTCGTGCAGTAATGCAGACTTTTCTAAAAACTGTTCAATCTTTCACTACCTCAGGTTTTTGCATATTACACAGATATTGTACATTTATATATATATACATAACTGTATGTCTTCCTTGCAAATTTAATTTAGTTTTCCTTTTTTATTTCTTCCCTCAGTGCTACTTTTATATACTTTGTTCTATTTCATTGTTTTATTTTAATTTAAATAATTAATATTTGTTCATAGCCTGCATGTTCTGTGTGTGCAGCGTGGACGAGCTACATATTATGACAATATAATGACAATAAAGCTGAACCTCCAACCTTGAAATCACAGACCTGAATAATGAAAATGATTTTACTTCCCAACACGCAGTAAGAGTCTGCAGCCATGACGGCTGTGTGAGGCTTTCTGAGGAGGCAAGTTCAAGTCTTCAGCACAATAACGTGAGATTTCATGGTAACTAACAAACAGGACTGAAAACAGAAAGGTGACGCTACACAGTGCAACTATAATAAACTACAGCAGCTCCGTCACATAACAGAAACAGGAAGTGCTCACGTGCTGACAAGTTAAAAATTACAACAGACGTCTGTTCCGCTCCGGAGTCAAACGCCTAAATACACGAGCGTAAGTGTTTGTAATGTTGCTCATCAGCTGTGTCACTGAGTCAGCCTGGAGGATTAGCAGTGCTAGCATGCTAATGATGATGAGACCAGGAGGACGTCTGTCGGTGTGTGTGTGTGTGTGTGTGTGGCCTGCAGGCGTCCTCCTGCTGTTTTGAACCAATAATGACTGTTAGCATTAGCATTAGCCTCCTCCCTGAAAGCACACAGAGACGAATGCACTTCAACATTCGCTGCACTGCAGAACGCAGGAGGTGGACGGAACAACAGGAACACCTTGACCTTCGTCCCAACACCACAAACTGCAGTCTGAAGCAGCGTCCTGTCAGGGTGAAGCGGATTCTTTCGACACACTGAAGCATAATCACCAGACGGCTGCAGAAACGAGGTCTTTTCTGCCCACACCGGTTCAGAACACAGAGTCCTGATCAGGTGACAGTTTCCAGTCTTGGTTATAGAAAGGCCTTTGAGTTTTAAAGGGTCAAATTACCAAAAAAAAGGTTTTGGTTTTATTTGTGCAGATATTTCTGTCTCCACCACAATACGATGGAGGCATAGTCCCAGAATTACGTTTTCCCTGACGGTGCCCAAAACATAATCTATATATAAAGCCTTCAAACTGCACAAAGCATGTCACATGATCGTGTAATATCACGCCGAATGTCCACAGGGAACGTTTCACAAGTGTTTTCAGGTTTTACAAACTTAAATACACATTTGCAGCTTTGTTTTCTTCTAACCTTCTCTGCGATCCATTGATTTTAAATGTCAGTACAGTGTGATGTCATTAACCTCTACTGACGATGTCGGGATCATAAAATAGTGATTTTATCTGCAGTTCAAACAGACCTCAGTGCAGCTTTCTAACTCTCACTGAATCAGTTTGTGATGGCGTGTGTGATGTGCGACTGCTCCAGGCACAATGTGTAATATTAATTTAACCATGATCCTCTGCTCTGTTACTGCGATGATTTTCACTGTTGACATTCTGAGAAAAACCAGCAGCTGTGCAGTTACTGCGTGTGTGCGTGCGTGTGCAAGGTGCGACAACATGCACGTGTTGCATGTGTGTGTCCTCAGGTGTGTGTGCGTGTGTTCTCTCTGTGAGTCTTTTTGTCAAACCGTTTGAGTCCTTAGCTCAGGTGTGAGAGTCTCCTCCGGACCTGTGGAGAGGTCAAAGGTCAGAAGGAGAAACAGCTTCCTCTGTTCTCTTCGTCTCTGCTGCTTCTTCCTGTTTCACTGATGACATTTCAATCAGATTGCGTGTGTGTGTGTGTGTGTGTGTTCAGCCTGCAGATATAATTTGCTTTTACTCACTGTTTGCTCCTCTGTGTGTACTGACAGTAAACTGACCTGAACTCAGTGTCCTGTAGGTTCAGTGTGACTCAGTGTTTCTGTCTGTGCAGCTGTAACACGAAAAACAACCAAAATGGCTAAAAAAAATCTAGAAAAGAACCAAAATAGTGAAAAGATTCTGAGACCTAAAAACTTTACTAAAAATCTTTCAAAAAAGAACTGAACGGCACCTAAAACCGCTTAAAAACTCACTGAAAACCGAACTAAAAAGCGGCCAAAACCCCTTAAAAACTAAATAAAACCGTATTAAAAACTTAAAATAAAGACAACTAAAAATGTTCTAAAATCCCTCAAACACTCACTCATGATTTTACTTATGTAAAACCTTTAAAAAACACTAAAAGCATTTCAAATTCATTAAAACTCTGTAAAACTTTACTCAAAACCATAAAAATCAACAGCAAAAAACTGAACTATAAAAACTATAAATATGATCTCAAGTAAGTTTAGTGCATTGAAAATACAGCAGAGGTTTACATTTTTTTTTTTATTACTATTATTATAGAAAGCACAGTGGCCAGTTTCAACATAATCTTTTATTTGCTGGATTGATTTAAATGCAACGTAGCTGGGAATATTGCCAATTTTTAGTTACATATATGTAATATTTGATTTTTGTCCTGAAAACATGCAGCTTCTGAATCCAAACCACCGGTCACACGACAAACTTGTTATTGGTTTAAATCTGCACATGGGATCTGTCGAAGAGAAGAAAACATCACCAGCGTTATACCATTTCCTTAAAAAACAAAGATGAATCTTTTACATGAAACAGTAAAACACAGTAACATGTAGGGAGACAGTGTGGGCGAGGAGCTGTAAGGAGTTGCGGCTGTTGTGTTGAGGAGGTGAGGAGGAGTTGGGGAGCACGTCTGCAGGAGAACATAGAGATGTAAGAGGAGGAGGAGATGGAGAGGAGGAGCACAGGAGGTGAAAAGGAGGCGTGCAGAGAAAGATGAGACAGGGTGTAAACAAAGTGTCCAGAAAGATGCGTACACAAAGAGGCGTGTGGTCGAAGGAGGTGTAGATGAGGTTCGTCACAATGACTCCTTTCTGCTTCATCCAAAACGATGGTCGGCTTTTCCCTCCACCTTCCAGTGTGGACGTTCACAACAGATCTTTCCGAGCAGAAACCAACTCTCACTGCTGTGCACATATATGATAAAGTGCAGCATCCGTCTGTATGCAGATGATGCAGTTATTTACAACTCAGTTTAAACGACAGAGGAACGTCAGCAGAGTCTAACAGAGGGTGCAGAAAGATCTGCCTTGTTGATTAGAATTCATAAACTGTCACTAAACCCTCAAAAACCTAAATCTAAATTCTGTGAGCTCTCAAATACTCATTCATTCATTTTTTAATGCGACTCGTGTGTAATACTAGATAGTACTGCTTTAAAGCTCCCTGTAAACAAACTAAAGTTTCTGTTTACATTCAGTATTGCTCACCAGAACTTATTAAAAAAATATTTTGTTTAGATTCCAAGTTTACTTGCTAACTTCTTGCTACGTCTGTTGGATGAAGATGAAATGCAAAGGAGATGAAGAGGAAGAGAGGGATGATTCAAGGAGTTTTAGAGGGATAGAAAGACGAGGTGCGTGGTTGAAGGAGGAGGTGGAGCAGGTGTGAAGTTAAAGAGGAGTAGAGGAGGAGTACGTCTCCTCCCTCCATGTCTCTCCTCCTCCTCCTCCTCCCAGTGAGATGAGTCAACAGGACAGAGCTGAGTCACAGAACATCCTGCTGACAAACACACACATGCAGCTACACCTGATTTCATTTTAAAAGACCAAATAAAAAATTTCATAAATATTTCAGCAGTAAGCGAGAAGGTGTGCCAGAGTTCTTCTAAAGTTGCAGCTTTCTTCGTGTAAATCCAAAAGCTGCATTAAAATATCTTAATTGAAAATGTGGTCGATGTAATCAGGTAAGTAAGGGTAGTCATTAAGGGCTATAAAACATGTAACACTTAAACTATACTATCAGTATATATTACTATATATGTAAAAATACACGTAATGCTTGTGTTACCATATTCTAATATTTACAACGCTCTGAGGAAGCAGTGGCTTTAAATTTCCCCATTATGCACCAGTAAGCTCAGTATTTAAAACAGGTGAGTGCATAATCTTCGCGGGTCTTCTGGTTCCTTAAAAAGTAGTTCATATATATATATATATATATATATATATATATACACACAGTACATTTTAATAAACAGTCCAGACTGTCATTGCAGGCAGTGACTAGCAGGAAAATGAAGGAGCATTAAAGAGTAAATTACATGTACAGTCACTTTTTTATCAGTGGATCCTGGTCTCAGTCTGCAGTGTTTATTACAACACGAGTTATTTCCCTTTTTCCAGAGAAAATCCAGTAATTCTGTCCTCTGGACCCCAAAACATCTGCGAAACATCTGTGATGAAACCTGAGACACGTTCAGTGAGCTGAACTTTATTGAATGAAATGATCCTGAGAACAAAGCGGTCCAGGACAGAGAAAACAGAAAGAAGCTCAGAGAGAAGACAGGAAACTAAATAATTGAGTAAAAGAAAAAGCTGAATAATAAATAGCCTATAAAGTTAAATAAATGTTATATCTGTGTGGTAATTACCTTTAACTTTGTTTGGTCGTGCATCTTTCCTCATCCCTCCCGTTACACCCTGAACCCTAACAACCTTTATTCATAAAGCCAAATGTGCAAAATCACTACCTTTATTTACAGTCTTTAAAAATGATGAACTGCTAGAAAGTTTGATTTCTTACAGAGAATTTTAGCCATTTGTCTCGACTGGTCTTCGGTTTTGGCTTCTGTAATGTTGCTGTTGCTGTTGCTGTTGTTTGCGTGTGTGTGGATGTGGGCTGTGACGAGTCCTGGACTAAATCAGCAGGTCTGGGGGAGGTTCGGCTGCAAACACGCTGCTAACACGCTAACACCTGAGTCATCAGATAAATATCAGCATCAGGGGCAGGATGATGAAGAGTACGTTCACACCCTTGTGTCCAAACACTGCCTGGGAGACCGGGAGAGGCGTGCTATTCTTAGACACACAGCGTTGGCATGCTGGTGTTTCCCAGTGCAGACAGCTGAACTACAGCAGTTTCAATGTATTTCTCAATACTGAAAGAGAACACAACAACAACAACAATTACTTCTTTCTTTTTTCACTATTTTACTGTCTTTTCTCACACAAACTCACCACCAGCAGACTTGAATCCGCAGCCTGTTTCCATTTGTGTGTTTGGGAATAAAATCTGTGAAAAACAAAGCAGTGAATTATTCCTGCAACATCATATCGTAACACATTTATCACAGTACAGTGGGAGCATTCATGTCACGAGCCTCTGACTGAGAAACACTTCAGCTGTAAAAGCACAGAAGCATTAGCATGGTGGTACTGTGTGTAAATCTGCAAAGTAACTTGTAACTAAAGCTGTCAGACAAAAACACATTTCCCTCTGAGACGCAGCGGAGCAGAAAGTAGCCGAAAACGGAAATACTCAAGTACAAGTACCTCAAAAAAGTACTTAAGTCAAGTACTTGAGTAAAAGTCCTTAGTTACTTTCTACCAGTGGTCTGTGTGAGTGTGTGTGTGTGTGAAGTTTACAAGAAATAAACTCAGTTGTGAGAAACTAGAAACTGAAACCCATTTCACTACTTCCTTTTGTGTGTGTGTGTGTGTGTGTGTGTGTGTGTGTGTGTGTGTGTGTGTGTGTGTGTACAGCGTGAGGACATTTTTGGAAAGTGAGGACATTTTGGTCCTCACAACTTCAAAGAGCTGTTTGAAGGTCGGGGTTAGACATTTAGTTGTGAGAAGGAAATGCATTATGTCAGTGAGGGTCCTCACAAGTATAGAAGTACAAGGATGTGTGTGTGTGTGTTAACCACACTTGAATTCATGTCCAGTGTTTGTGTGCTTCAACACTTCCTGTCGTGGCGTCTGGGTTTTAAAACTGAGCGTGGACACACAGAGAAATATCACGTCACACATCGCACTATTGATTAATTAGTGATGAAATGGTTACCAGTTTATTTTTAATTCTGGTTTCACTTCACTAACTGCTGTGTGTCCTCAGTTATCTATGAAAATATCCAATAATGTGAGCAGCTGCTTCATCACTGAATGAAGAGGGAGGAGGTCAGAGGTCATGGACCAGGAGTCCGTGGACGGCCGCAGACAGAAAGATCAAGGAGGACGTTCACGTCTGACGCCACTTTACACGGAGACCGGGTTACCGTCCCCCCCCCCGGTCTCCCTTCACCCGGCCCTGTTCAGTCACTCATTTCAGTCCCAGAGTCCAATGAACGCCAAAGAAGTCGCCGCGATCGGAGGATCGGCTCGAGGAGGAGCTACTGTGACCGACTGGCGCTAGTTAGCGGTTAGCTCTCTGGCTAACGCGGGAGACTGAGGAGTCAACCTGACTGTAGCTGCTGTGTGCAGATGTTGTGAGCCGTTTGATGGACTACCGATGAACGCCATTTACAAATAACCAACCAAGCTAACGTGCTAACTATGATCATTTTGAAGCAAACATAAATGTATATGAATGCAGGAAATAAGAGTCGGACTCCACACAAGTCTGCCCTGTTCACTCTCAGGATGTCATGGCTCCAGATCCTGATGAATCCTGATTTTACGGCTCTCTTTGGTTCTTATTGCTCAGTTTTTTTGGTCTCAGTTCACTTGGATCTGGATCGAGTGGGTGTAGTATTTGAAACCTCAGAACCAGAACAGACCCATTAGACCCGGGTCCCTCCCGGGAGCTGTGATTACTGCGACTGTGTGTCAGCGTTTAGTGGTTGACGTCTGGAAGGAGTCGAGGAGCGCGTGGCAGGAATCACTTGTTGTGGTTCACCCCGCCACAATAAAAGCCCCCCTCCCCGGTCTCTGAGCTCTGTGAGTGACTGATACTGAGCCTTTCATCACTTCACTCCTGCAGCTGACTCATCCTGCGTTGGGTCGACTCCCCGCTGTCCTCCATCTCCTGACAAACTGTTAGTGAGTAACTCCTGTGTGACTCCACTCAGACCCCCAGCTGCAGGGTGGAGGGGGGGCGGCTGGAAGGAAATGAGAGGTTTGAGCAGAAAGAGGCTGATAAGGAAAAGACTTGCGTTTCCTGTGATCTGGTTTACTGACTCAGATCAAAGTCTGTGGTTTGGATATAAATTAACGCAAAGTGAACGTGGAGCTTAAAGACTCAAACTGAAGTAGTTAGATGACTGCTGCTCTTTCTGTTTCACGCTCTTTTGATCGGTAAAGGAGGTTCAAGGAATTTATATTGTCGTGTGTGTTAAAATGTCACCATTTCACTGCTGCGGTGGGGAAACATCTGGCCCCCAACAGAAACATCTGGCCCCCTGCTTCCCTTTTATATCCAAACTCGTACACGCTTCTTCGGTAATCTACTGTAGATAACATCCCGACAGTTCTGACCTCGCAACAGACACGGCGCTTAAGTAAAGTCTAATAAACCATTAGTTGTTTCAGCAACGGTACTTTCATTCACCCATAAACGAAGCAGGTCAGTTTATCATTCGTGGAAGATCAATGGATGCCGATGTGTGTTGACAGGAGCTGCTGTAACACTTACTAACGGGGGAAATCTGCCCGAATAAACAACCGCGAAGAAGCCAAAACTCCGGCAACACTTGCAGAATAAAGAACGATGTTATTGTCGGACCAGAAACACAGAATCCTAAAGCAGCTGCATAAATCCACGCCATTGTTAAATGAATTCAGAAAAACAACCAAACGGGCCACGTTTGGACCGACCTGCCGCACGATGAAGCCATGTGTTTCCACACGTTGTTCTTCTTCTTCATGTCCTAAAATAGAAACTTTTATAGTTTTATAGTTTTTTTTTTCTCATGTTTGTCAGTGCCCCTTCTCTTTATCTCAAATCAAAGGTCACACATTCGACTGCTACCCCCCCACCAGAGCTACATATCGCATCAGCAGCCTTTTCCCACAACAGCTTTCATTTGAATGCATATAAAGTTTACAATAAAAACATGTGCACTGTTCAGAGCCAGCAGTGAGTCACGCGGCTGCGAGGGACTTAAATAGATTATTTCACTTTCTCACACTGACGGTGACTCACAGCTTCGATGTTTCAGATTCACAACTCTCCGCTTTCTCCTCTGACTGAAGTCTGGAGCTGATTCAGTTTGTTTTCAGGATTGAGAAACAGACGTGCGAGCGTCCTGGGATCGTCCTGTCAGAACACGACGAGCTTCGTCGCTCTGATTCAAACCCCTCGGCGGGTTTTTAGTCATTTCTGTGGTAAAACAGTCATCGCAAACTGCTTCATGTCATTACAGTCAGCACCAGGAGGATTCTGGGAAATGAACTGAGGGTTTAATGGCAGTGAGGTCTAATTTTACTAAACGTCTTGGCTCAGGAGGAGTCAACTTGGTAACACAGAAGACGCCGACTCTTTCTGCTCTCTTTTAACACCCGACAGGTTTCTCAGTGAAGCTTTCGTCACTGCTGCCTCGCGTCATCGCAGAACGAAGCTTTAACAGTTAAAAACAGAGACTTGGAAAAGTCGTTGGCTTAAAATACAGTGAAATCTAAAATAATATAATATATAGGATAATGTTGATGTTCAGGTGAGCAGCGTAGCTGTAGGGACAGTGATGTTGGTTGGTTGTTCTGTCTGTATATATATGGAGACATACAAGTCTGTTTGTCTGTCCAATGCTTTGTTCCAGTTATTGTTCTGTTAGTCAGCTAACATGCTAAATATTAGCTAGCAAATATAAAAATAAAAGACACTTTGGATCAAAGCAAAAAATCTCAATAACATTAACATGTTAGCATTCTTATGTTAGCAAGCTAATATGCTAAACATGCATTACACCGCATTTATTTTGTCCAAACGTAACTTACAATAAGTGGAACCCACATGTCATCAAAATGTGTCATATGCCCAAAGTTAAATGCTAAATGTTGTAATGTTAACATGCTAAACATTAGTATGGATATGTTAAACATTGCATGCTAAATATTACCATGTTAACATGCTAGTCCAACACTTGGTCCAGTTTTTGCAGTTCCAAAACATTAGCATGTTAACGTTAGCGTACAGGCTAAAATAAGCAAGCTAACATACCTAAATCCTGCAAGAACGTGAACTGTTGTGTGTTCTTGTGCCAAAACAAACATGGACGCCAACTAGCAGCTAGCACTGTTTGTATGCAGCAACATTTGTGTTTGGTGAGATCCTGGAGGTGTGTAGGACTGTAGAGCCCACAGGGGGGAACTTTGTAAAGCCAAGCTAACTTCAGGTAAAGCTATATTTACAGGTACGTCTCCTTCAACCAAGACCCGGTCCAACTAACCCAGATTGGAACAGACCCGGTTCAACTCGGTCACATAAGTCGTCACAAATCAGATTCCTCGTCAGATATACAGTCACGTACAAATCTCGCGAGACTTTCGCAAATCCAGGGTTGCCATCTAGACACGACCAGGTTGTTTAGATTTTTTTTGTAGCCACAAATGCTACGTTGGTTAACAGAGATCGCGGTTAGCTAGAGGAGCTCTCTGCTCACACTGAGCCTCGTTCTGACGTCAGCGTTACTAAGCAGAGTTTTATCATCGCTAAATTAAACCAGGTTGCACCTCATGAACTAGTTCTCACGTAGAGATTATTGTTACTAATATTTACAGCCACTAACTGCCAGGTGCAACTGACAAAGCTAACGTTAGCATGCTAACACCTGAGCCGTTTAGAGTGAAGAGTAAAAGAGGTGATCTGGAGTTCGGTCGACGTTTCTGACCTGAAATTTGATAAATGATGTTTAATAACGACGTCTGGACGATATTAAATTTCATTTCACTAACAAATACCGAAATAATTTACTAAAGATATGTTAGCCTTTAAAACTGTTATGCTTAAGTTGTGCTAGCTTGTGATGCTACAGTGACTTCCTGTTTACATAGTTGATTGCTCCTGATTGGACAGCGCTACAGGTGTTTCCTAGCAACAGATTTACTCGCTGAGGCGTTTCTTAAGTTTTAATGACCTGATTTAATAAAGTCGTCACTGAGAGCTCAGGAAGGACGATCAGAGCTGATCTCCGAGCTGATCGGTTTCCTGCTGTCTGATAACAAACGTTTTGCTTCATTCAGAATCAACAGAAACACATTTGCGGATGTTTTATTGGGGCGGACTGAAGCTGGCAGAGTCACGCGGCAGTTTGTGAGTGAAAGTTCGAAACATTACGCAACAGTCTGAACGTCTGCTGGATCAGACCATGTTTGTCCCGTCCAGATGTTGGAAATCTGTTGTTTATCTGGACTGAGACATAACTTCAGTCTGTGTGTGTGTGTGTGTGTGTGTGTGTTTACGCTGTTGTTCAGACAGTAAAGGAAGACAGTGTGTGTGATTAAACAGAGGGAGAGTTCCTGTCTGGGTCTCTGTTGTGTCTCTCGGCTCTGGGTTTTCCCCTCTCTGACTCACCCTTATTTCTCTCTGAAACTCTGCTGTTGCTAAAATCATCTCAGTAAACCCTCAGCGCAAATCTGACTCATTAGAAAACGCCTCTAAATGAATAGCATTCTTGTTTTTTAAGGGTTTTGTCACTCTCATTTTATTAGGAAACACTAGTTGAATCTGTAAAACGTCAGTTTTCATTTTAAATCACGAGTGTGAGGATGGAGTTGAAGCTGTGTGTCGTTGCTTCTGCGTGAGCTATTTAAACTGGATTTGAGCGTGTGTGTGCTTGTGTCTCTGTGTAGCTGCGTACTTGAGACTATTTTTACTAAAACAAAGACGCATTTTGTGAACAACTGTCCAGATATAGTAACTGGACTGTACTTGTACGGCGCCTTTCAAGTCTTCCGACCGCTCAAAGCGCTTCACACACTACACATCACACTCACACGCTGATGGCAGAACTGCTCATCAGTACAAAGAAACCAGCTAATCAATAACGCACCGAAGGCACAGCCCTCGGGAGCAATTTGGGGTCAAGTGTGTGACCCGAGGACACGTCGACGTGCGGGCCGGGGGAAGCCGAGCCTTCAACTCTGGACACCAAACTCTCCTGACGAGCAACTGTGTTAGAAAAAGTCTGGTTCTTTGATAAAAAGTCAAAGCTACAGAAGCCTGTGGTGGTCGACTACGACTCCCAGGGTGCAGTTCACTAGCAGACAGCCGATCGCAGAGCTTCACGTTCTCAGTGGAAACGTGATAAAGCAGTTTTAATCGGTCGGATTCTGGCTTCTTCTCCACAGCAACAGCAGCTGAGGCTCATGGGTATTGTAGTATTTATAAATAATTCCAACAGGTGGTCAGAACATGAACCTGTAGTCTGGTTACATAAACCAGGAGACCACCCGCCCCCATCCCCCTGTGCGACCCCGCTGTCGAGTTCCCACTTTATTCTCTAATCGTGTCACTTTCATATTTGATATTGTGCTTCCTGACCTGCAGCGCTGGCTTCACCTGTCTTTGTATTTCTACTGTGTTCACCGCTGTGCACCAAAATACCAGAGCACATTCCTCGTGTGCGTAAACCTGCTTTCAGTAACGCTGGTTCGGATTCGGAGACTCCAGAGTTCCCGTGTGGATGAAAGAGCTGACGAGAAGCGAAGCGAAGCGCCAGCTGCTCCCGCCGCACGCCTCGGTTTCTTTTCCAAACACAACCTGCTTCACAAACGTCCGTGACCTCAGGCCTTCTCCTGCCGCTGCTTCTCGGCTCTCTTCCAGTTTCACCGCTCGTGTCGGCTCTGGTTAATGAGCACCGTGACTCAGTGGTTTCTCCGGTTTGGTTTCAGGTGCCGAATCCAAAAAGTCTTTCATCCCGCTGGCAGTGAAAGGAAGGAGGCGTGGAGTCGAGGGCGGAGCCCACCAGAGAACGAGGACAGTTAGGAAAGTCTTTATTTATGCAAATGAGTTACGCAGAACTTCATTTCAGTTAAAAGAGGTGATCTGGTTTCGGTCGACGTCTCTGACCTGAAATTTGATAAATGATGTTTAATAACGACGTCTGGACGATATTAAATTACATTTCACTAACAAATACCTAAATAATTTACTAAAGATATGTTAGCCTTTAAAACTGTAATGTTTATGTTATGCTAGCTTGTGATGCTACAGTGACTTCCTGTTTACATAGCTGATCGCTCCTGATTGGACAGCGCTACAGATGTTTCCTAGCAACAGATTTACACATGACTAAAGTCTTTAGTTTCTTAAGTTTTAATGACCTGATTTAATAAATCACACTTCAGTCCATGAATGTGAAACATATGAACACTTCCTTTAGTTTCTCTGCGATCAGCACTACGTCACATGGTTCTGTTGAGGAAATGATGTCCGCTAACATTAATCATGCAGACGTGGCTTCGTGAAAGAATAGGCTTTTCAAAACTTTGAGGGCAAGTCACCTTGTTGTTGCCAGCTAGGTTTATCATGTAGGCTACGTACGGGCCACCTGTTAAAAATCACCTGGCATGCCCACTTGTTTGGAAACGGGTCTCGATACAACCGCAAACTCGTTGTGTCGTACAATTCTGGGAAATCGGACGCACGCAATATCAGCTTTTCCTCCATTTTGCCTTCGCTTCTGCGCCCGGCTGCCTCGTGTCTACTGGCCACACGAGGACTGATGGGAAATAACGGCTTTCGGAGCGCAGCGACGTGTTTGAGGGCCTTCAGGAGCAGAAACTGGCTCATGGTCCTGATTGATTTCCAATGCAAATCACGTCCTTTCACGACTCTCAAACGACTCAAAGTGTCTTTGTTCTGGACTCCCAGCTGACCCGGGTTCGCTGCGTGTTTATTGGTTGTTGATGATCTCATTAATTACAAACTTCTGCTAAAAACAGTAAACAAACAAACACCAACTGAAGCAAAGTGGAGAATCCAAAACCTCAAACCACAAGACACGTTCTGTCCCCGACTGTTTTATCAGGACGTTGTGAAAACTTGTTGTTTCCAGTTTTGATGAATTATTTTCATGTTTCTTTACATTTCTCTTATTCTCGGGGGGCGGAGAGTGGAGGAGCTTCCTGCAGGTGCTCAGGTGTAACTGTTTTCTGTCGATTGGTGATCACATGACGTGTCCTTTAAAAGACAACAGCCTGCTCTGACAGACCTCCTGCCGAAACAGCAGATTTGCTCTTTCTCTCCTGCCTCGTGCAGACGCTGCAGAGCAAACAGCTAAATTAAGTTACGAGACGTTTCGCTCCTCGGCCGCTTGAATCTGTAGGACGTTTGATAAACACGGGCCAGGTTTCTGTCAGGTGTACTGTGAACATTCATCATCCTGAGGGGTTTGGGTTCCTCTGCCGCCATCAGAACAAAATTTAAACATGCACATAAACTTTTGCTAAAAATATCCAGTTTTATTAAAGTCATTAACTCTCAGCCTATCAGACTGAGCTGTGGCGGTTTGTTCCACCTCAGCTCCACGCTGACTCCGCCCGTCTCAGCCTAAATGAGGCTCTTCTGGCTCCAGACATGTGGTAAACCCAAACTGCAGACTTTAATCCGTCTCTCCAGAAACCAGAGAGGGACCACACAGACTCTGCAGACTGGATTCATACAGTCTGCCTCCCACTCAACATTTACAGACAGTGATTCAGGCGTCTGAGAGGTGATTCCTCCACCAGGGTCCAGTCAGAAATCAGACGCTTTTACGGTATTTTCATTTTTCAGACTCAGCAGAGTTTTCCCTGAACTTCCTCCAGTCAGTTTTCTGTCTGCAGATTTCCCTCCTTCTCCCTGCAGAGCTGTTAAACTGCGTCTCCTCTCAGACTCCCGCTGCCAACCGTGCACTCTCCACATCACAGGCTGCAGGCAAACCGTTTCCATAAATGGATTTTCTTTTCATGTTTGGAGACGGAGCTGCAGCCGGCCGGCCGGCGGAGCTGCTGCCGGATGCTTTTCTGGGCGTTGCATTCCTGCGTCCTGAGCAGCCGGAGAGGAATGTGAGGAATGCGGCTGGCATGTGACAACACCGACAGTTCAGGAACATCTGAGTCCACAACAACACAGCCGTCAGACTCACTGCAGGGATTAACGCTGCGTTGCACAGTCAGACTGTCTGCGTCTGTGCAACACAACATATTTTGCACATCTTTGTTTTAAACACAGTGCAGCTCTTTTCTTCTTAAAACAGGTATATTATATATATATGCACTACATTTATTTATTTAAGCTTTAGTTCATTTGCAGATTCAGACTATTCATACAAATTATAATCAACAAATAAATAAATGATGTATTATTACAGACGAAGCTTCCCAGCAGAAGCTACAGTCATTAAAACCAGCTGATCGACACATGAATGCATCAATAATTAGAATCCAGTAATATAACACATATTATTCTGCACGATCACTTTACTTCTGGTGCTTTAAGTTTATTTTGCTGCTGGGACTTTTGTACTTTGAGTAAAACATGAATGAATTACTTTTCCTTGTCACAGAGTGTTTCTTCACTGTGGTTTCTGCAGACAGACGGAAACGTTCCCCCGCTGGAACATGAAACCTCCAGAGCTGGACTTGTATTGTGTTTAGTCTTATTTCCACACAGTGACATTAGAGCGAGACGTCCAGCGGTTCGTTGTAATTATGGAGGTTTTCACCCGATTTGTTCCCATGAAAATCCGACGTCTTGACTGGTTTAGATCCTGTGAAGTCTGCGGTTTGATCTCTTGACTCTGACAAAACAAAGCTGCCTCCCAGATGACGATGACCCCTCTGACCCCCGGCAGGGTCGACAGCTGGGGGCAAACTTACACCTCGAGGCCTTCAGAGCTGGAGAAACACCAAACTCAGAGGTGTCGCCTCTGAAACGCACTTCACCTCTGAAAGATAAAAACACCGATTTCTACTGAAACTTACGCTCGTGTGCAACTTTACAGCTGGTCGATCGATCGATTAGTTGATCAGCAGAAAATTAATCAGCAGCTACTTTAATATTAGTGATTTCATTAGTTTTAGTCCATTATAATGATTACAAGAAATCCAACAGTTCCATTTAAATAATTAGGTAATGGAGGAAGATACGTTCTGCATTATTTTAATGGACCATTTATCGAAAATCCTTTCTGCTCTTTTAGTCTCTGAGCTGTGAAAGAGGAACACCGCCGTGTCGTCTCGCCCCTCGCCGTTGTACACAGACGCACGGGGCCGCCAGAAAGGAAGTCAGGTGACGTAGTGTAATGAGCGACATGAAGAGCGAGAAAGCGAGGTTCGTTGTTAAAAGTTACGTTATGTTACGTCAGCGTGACTACCTGACCAAGTGGCGGCCTCTGACGCCCTGCCAATGAGAACGGGATGTTTACTGAGAGACTTTTCAATCAATGCAACAAAAGTTGCTAAAAACTTTTACTGAAGTTTACAGTTTTGAATGCAGGACTTTTACTTGTAATCGAGTATTTGTACAGCGTGGTGCTGAGATCTTTTAAAAGAGATCTTCTTCCAGCGCTGTTCAACGTTATAAACAAAGTAATTAGTGTGTGTGTGTGTGTGTGTGTGTGTGTGGCTGTCCCGTGTGTTAAACGGCGACAGGTGAGCGGTGTCCGCTCAGCATGCTGGGAATTCCGGGGGTCGTGACCTCAGCTGACCTCTGACTGTTTCACACCTCCTCAGGTAAATGAGCACAGGTGTGCAGCCTGAGCGCTCAGAGGTCGCTTCAGTCCACAAAGAAAACCCAATATTGTGTTTAACAGAATCAAAGCTTTATTAAACCCACTCAGCTCAGTTTCACTGTTGAGTTTATGTGATTCTGTCAGCAGCCGGTGGGGCCGGGTTTCGATACCGATACTTCATTCGATACCCATCGTGTGAATGGAAGCGTTCAGTTCCTCCCCGTCCAAATGATTTTCACACAAATACATTTTGAAAGTGTTTTTTAAATTCGTGCGCAGGAGAAGAGCAGCGAGGCTGCACACCAGACCGGCCTTGTGTATCAGAGCAGTGGAAACTTTCATGCTGAAGGACTACGAGTGTGAGTCAAGCGTCGAGGCTGCGTTAGGCTGCGTGGCTCTGGTTGCGTCTGTTTTACAAACCAACTGCAAGACAACCAACAGCCGGCGGCGCTGCTGCAGCGGGTCGTGAGCTGAAGTTTCCCGGTAAACACGCCGATCTCTTCTGGCTCCGGAGGAGCAGCGGGCCGGACTGCCGACTCCGTCAAATCCACCGCACTCGACTTCACCACAGACTGTGTGTAGCTGCTAGCTGTAGCTGCGGTAGTGGGCCAATCACACGTCGCATTAAATCGAAGAACGCTTGCAGTGATTGGCTGCAAGCAACACCGTACAAGGAGTAATTTTTTTCTCGATCTGGCTACAAAAAGGATCGAATGCAGGATTCGTCTGACTGGAGACGTTTCGACACTACTCGGTCCAGGTTATTCCGGTCGATACCTTAAAGGTGGGGTCTCCAATACCACAACAAACACCATGATACAGAGCGAACAGCGACTCAGCAAGTAATGTAACTAACGTTAGCTAAGTTGTGGGTTAGCTCAGCTAGGTTGCGGGTTAGCTTAGCTAGGTTGTGGGTTAGCTTAGCTAGGTTGTGGGTTAGCAAACCGTCGCTACAGCTGCTGCTGCGAAGCTAACAGCCAGAGAGGACGAGACGGTTTCCCAGAGCGAGCACAGCAGCTCCAGACAGCGACGCTCACAACTCTCCTGCTGCTACAGCTAACATCACAACAACAGCAGATCCTGGCAAACTAGAGAGTCAGCTGAATGTCCGCGGGCAAGTCGTTTAACGTCACCTGACACACAAATCATGGCTGCAATAGTGTTGTTTCTAATACCCAGGCCTAGCGGCCACCGATCAGCACGGAGTGAGCAAGTGGAAAAGACTTCGTCTGTCAGGCTGCCGCAGAGGAGACGACCACAGACACTGGAAGCTGCTCTTTTCCCTCCTGAAGAGTCTGACCAGATCAGACTGAGACTACGTGAAGTCTCTCAGCAGGTCAGACGAGTGTTCAGACTCTAATCTGCTGCTGAAGCTCGCAGTCTGTTCGCACAGGGGAGTTATTGGCCGCCTGTCGGCTCCAGCGCTGCAGACATTTTGGGTGGGCCTGTGTGGGAAACAAGCCTCTGACTCAGCGCCAAACTCCAGCCAGGATTTATCATTTTTGTTTATGAAGATGACAGTAATTAGTGCAGGTTTACCTGAAGCTCAGGTGAACTCAGTCAGCTGCTTGCTGCTCTGCGTTCACTTCCACCCTGATATTAAAATACCTCTGACGGGAAAATATCTCTCATCTGCCTGCAGGACGCTGCTGCAGCTTCACACAGTCACATCTTCAACTCAGATGACTCCAGACTGATGTTTAATAAAAGAAACAGCAGATTAAACTCACAGGAAACTGGAAAAACATGCAGCTGTTATTATTGTGCATTACAGAAAAAGAAGGTATGGAAGCAACAGAGCGTCAAACTAAAAGTTAACCCAGTCGTGGTTCATAAAACAATAGTAAAATTAATTATGTGCATTGAAATGTTTGAGAATTAATGTGTGTGACAATGTATTTCCCAACACGACATTAGCAGGAGAAAACAGCTAAACAGGAAGTAGATTTATTGTGAAAAAGTAACGATAAACAGAACAGTGGGTAGCCAGGAGGAGACTTTTATATCCAACAACCTTTGTTCAGGTCACGTCTTTAAAAAGTTTTCTTTGGTTTGACCGGGATTAAAATCAGAGTTAGCCGAGTTAGCTCAAGCTAACTGTTAAAGTCTGCTGATGGAGGTCCATCTGAGGACACGTCGTCCCGTCACCACACCAGTCAGGTTTCAAGATGCTAATCTTGCTACAGTAAGCTAACTGACGAATTAAACGTGATAGTAGAAATGTTCTGTTAGCAGCTCTGTCTAACACAACATACCTCAAATTACAAAACGTTATGCTAATAACATTTAACTAAATGAGTAAATAACATCAGTTAGCTTAGCATAATCAGATATTTCCCGCTCATTATAAACTGTATGAATGCTATGCTAACTCTGAAACACAGATTTCTCCATGTACGCAGACAGAAATATTACATAAATACGGACATTTACAAAGATTTATGTTTTGGAAGTTGTGCTAGCTTGTGATGCTACAGTGACTTCCTGTTTACATAGTTGATTGTGCCTGATTGGACAGCGCTACAGATGTTTTCTACAACAGATTTACACATTACTAAAGTCTTTACTGGCTGAGACGTTTCTTAAGTTTTAATGACCTGATTTAGTGAATCACTAGTTAGAAACTAGTGAGTCGTTACTGAGAGCTCAGTCCTGGTGTACAACAACAGAACTAAATATCATGCAAAACTGTTTAATCTGCATCTCTTGTAGATAATCAGACAGCTGAGTTCAGACTGCCAGCTCAGCTCCGACAAACTCTCAGTTTACAGTTTTCATGCTTCACAGCCTGCAGACGTCGAGACGCAGCCGTCCTCCGCTCTGTCGGTCTGTCTGAGGACGCTGACGGCCTCTCTCCTCTCCGTCTGGCGTCACACCGGTCTGACATTTGGACCCGGGGTTTTTAAAGCGGTCCGGCTCTGGTCTGAGTCAGAGCTCATGGGGGAAGACTTTCGTCTGTGGGCTGCATGTGTGTGTGTGTGTGTTTGTTTGCGTGTGTGTGTGGGTCGGTGTGGTGTTGTGTTTGCGTCTGTCGGCTGCAGGGCGAAGCCTGGAGTCTGCTGTGGGTGTTTCTGACTTTACACTCCAGAGTGACTGATGAAACCAGCGTGAGTCACACTGAGGCTGGGTGTGTGTGTGTGTGTGTGTGTGTGTGTGTGTGTTGTAAGGTGTGGGATCAGATTCCTGCAGCAGCTCTTGTTTGTTCTGGGGCATATTTTGGGATGAGCTGTTTTATGCTGCACGCTATCTGCACATTTTCTTCCTTCCACTGCAGAGACAAGCCTCACCATGTGTGCTTTCACAACACTGTGTGTGTGTGTGTGTGTGTGTGTGTGCGTGTGCGTGTGTGTGTGTGTGTGTGTGTGTGTGGTGTTGCATCGACTGGCTCGCTGCTGGCTCGGCAGCTCTGCACACTAAAGCTACGTTCAACAGTGAAGTTAGAGACGGTGGAGGGAGAAGTACTCAGATCCTTTATTTAAGTAAAAATATTACTAATAACTACTGATACAAGAGAAGTAAATGCCTCTTTCAGAGTGATAGATTATGGAGCCTTCAAGGTCCCGAAAGATGATATTTTTTAATCTTGTGCACACAAGATAACAATTTGTACACACGCGTTATTATCGTGTGAAACAAGATAAAAAATTGAGTGTCTCTGCTGATTTTTATTTATTATAATCTCTTCAAAGTACATGATGACTTCACGTAAATCCCAGCAGCTGTTGTGCTGGACGCAGTTTTGTCTTTTGGAGCTTCACCAAACTGTGAACTATAATTAATGCATCCAACTTCACACAGTTACAGTCGCTGGCATCAAATGAAATGCAAATTCAAATTAGAGTAACTGCTGCGTTTATACATGAACGAGCAGTTTAAGAGTTGGAGTGTATGTGCAAATGATTCGGATGCACAGATTCCTTTTGTTTTTCCGAGGAGGGGGGAGGGCTGTGGTTGGAGCCCCTCCCTCTGCAGGGCGAGGCCTGTGGTGACGGTGGTTTGGTGGTTTAGTGGTTCGGGGTGTGAGGAGGGTCTTCAGGAGCTGCTGCTGTGTGTTTATGGGTCGGCCGGGGCAGGGGTGTGTTGGGATTGGGTGGGGATTCTTGTGGTGGTCGGGGGTCTATTTTAGTCTATTTTTGTCTCTTCTCCCCCCCGATGTCCAACCAACAAAGAGAAGGGGGTGCAGGGGGCTCAGTGAGGAGCTGGTTGCTGGTTGAGTGATGGACGCAGTCAGTTTCGTTAACAAAAACTATGACAAAAAATTGTTCGTCAACAACCTTTTTTCCATGACGAAGACGAGCTAAAAATAGATCTGTGATAATAAAAACTTTGACCAAATGCATGTTTTGTTTTGGTTGACGAGTCGGGACTGAAATGTTAGTGGCGGGCTATCGGACACTCACAAAATGCAAGATCTTTCCCCCCAGCTGTGCGTCTGGTCTGCCAGAATATAATGCATCCCTGTCGCCGACTGACGTGTGGTGCTGTCCCAAACCAACGGCGAGGTAATGACGACAACATCGGAATAAAAGAACAGATCTGTGGAATCACTTTATTTATAAGAAAGGAAAACACGATGCGCTGTAGTGACGGGACACGCCCTGCGGCTACGAAGCAGGTGAGAAGAATACGTCCAACCCGAAGAGACACTTGAAGTCCTGACGTTAACTAACCATCTACGTCTGCTAACGTTAAGTCAACGTTTCGGCTGTGTCAACTTGAGGCAAATTTGCCACCAAGCCAAGTTGGCCTAGCCTGGCTAGAAGCCAGACTTTCTCACAAAAAAAGGTTTCAGTTTGCGGTAATAAATGAATGAATGAGCCTGGCTTCCAGGCTAACGTTGGCTGGGTTCATGTGTTAGCTAACGTCAGTTCGCTAGCTTCAAAGCTTGTGAGTGAAACATGCAGAGCTCGACAGTTAACATTATAACTGGACAAGTAAACTTGTTATTGAAACATACGGGGAACAAACGTGTTGGTTTATAGCCTGCGAGTTTATTTATTTATATATTCGGACAAGAAACTTAATCATGCTGGATTGGTTTTCGCTTTCTTGTCCTTACTCCAGTCCTTACCAGAAAAAGCTTAATGGCAGCCCTGAACATGCATCGCAGTTACTATCAAGTCAAACTTGTTTCTAAGATTACGCAGCAATTTATTTGGAAGATATTTGTGGATGGTTTCTCAGCTCTGAGGCCAGGAGGCATATTGATGACTAATTGTTTCAGCACAGGGACTACCGATGAAAATGAGCGTTTAGCTATTTCTGGGACAATGCATGTATTATCCCTGCTAAATAAACAATCAGTCACACGCAAACACTACTTCACCCAGACGAACTGTTTCTCAGGAGTACTCGGGTCTTTTACTTCAGTAGAAGTAGTAATACCGCAGTGTAGAAGTACTCTGTTACAAGTAAAAGTACAGCAGTCTCAGCATCAAAATAAATTTAAAGCAGCAAAAGTGAAAGTACTCATTAATGCAGAATAATATATATTATATTATTGGATTCTAATTATTGATGCATTAATGTGTTGATCAGCTGGTGAAGGTGGAGCTCATTTTAATGACTGTATCTTCTGCTGGGTAGCTTGTAAATTTCCCACCAAGGATCAATAAAGTTTTATCTTGACCTGTAATAATCATAATTCATTAGTTGATTTATATTTTGTCTTAATAACTTGAACCTGCAAAGTAACTAAAGTTGTAAAATAAATGTAGTGCAGTAAAAAGTACAAGATAATATAATATAATATAATATAATACAAAGAGCCAAAAAGTGACCAAACATCTTCATCATCGCTCTGAAGTTCAGCTCTGTGTCCACATTCACACTCAACATTACTGGGCCGTTGCATCACTTCCTGTCACAGCTTCCTGCTCTGTAGCTCAGGTGTGATATTGTCTGCAGGAGGCGTGACGCTGGATGAAACTTAACCCTGAGCTCTTGAATGAAGCACACCACAGAAGAAGAAGCAGGTGTCGTCCCAGCTGGAGAGGACGGACCTGAACCGTCTCCATCCCTTTTGTCTCTGTGACGACTGATTGGCTGTGACGGCTACTGCTCATTAAGTGGGCGGGGCCGGGAGTCAAACTGTTCTCTGGTTAAACTGTCAGTCAGAGCTATTGTCAGGAGCTAACGCTTGTTAGACACATAACCACGGCAACAGAGACAAAGGACTGATGTGATTCTACCCAACTGCGTCTCCTGGAAATTACGTGTATATAATACTAAATTATAATCTCTGCCTGGATTATCTTGAATAAAGCAGCTCATTCATGGACCGCAGGTCAGAGGTCGGGGGACAGAGTTCAGCAGAGAGCAGATTCACATCCTGAGTCCCGTCTGTGGGTCATGTCAGAGAAAGATGGTGGTTCCAGTTAAATGTTTATAATCCCGTCGTGTCTGCAGACTGTTTCTGTCTGAACTCAGACCAGGATCTGTCTCTGACATGAACCCAGACCAGGATCTGTTTCTGTCTGAACCCAGACCAGGATCTGTCTCTGTCTGAACTCAGACCAGTATCTGTTTCTGTCTGAACCCAGACCAGGATCTGTCTCTGTATGAACTCAGACCAGGATCTGTCTTTGACATGAACCCAGACCAGGATCTGTTTCTGACATGAACCCAGACCAGGATCTGTTTCTGTCTGAACCCAGACCAGGATCTGTCTCTGTCTGAACTCAGACCAGGATCTGTCTCTGACATGAACCCAGACCAGGATCTGTTTCTGTCTGAACCCAGACCAGGATCTGTCTTTGTCTGAACTCAGACCAGGATCTGTCTCTGACATGAACCCAGAGCTGAGACTCTGAACCACAACGCAGTTTCATGATGTTGACGTCACGACCAGGACAACAAATGAAATCCGTGGTCAGGGAACATTTCAGTGACACGTTCTGCATCAACATTTAGCAGCTTGTCAGAAACGTTCGTTTACAACATTTCCTCATTATGTTGATAGAAAAAGTCGCCTTCGTGTTTCTTTCAAACGTACCTGTTGCAGAGTAGCTGAATATAAACCTGATTTCTAGGTGAAAAGGTTGTTTTACCTGCAGCAGGATGATGGAGGACAGACAGCTGAAGACTGCTGCGTTCAGGTGCTGTGGGGAAAGTCCAGCATCCACAACCTGCAGACAGGATTCAAACCCATAAGATTAAAGAAATTAAGACCTTCAGCTGACCTGGGCTTCCTCCTTATGAAACATGTTTGATATTTCTGTTTTACTGGTAGAATGAGGCTCTGACTTCTTCCATCTTTAAGATGGAAATTATGCTCGTATACATAAGAAGAGATGAAGTCTGTTTGACACCTGGTTATAACTGTTTATCCTCAGGCCATCATATAAGCGTGGTGAGATCATTCATGAACAGATAAATATATATAGTTGTGTATCATCTGCATAATAATGATAATGAACGTTGTGTTTATGTATTGTGGTCGCATATAAAGGTTAAACAAAAAGGTCCCAGAATTATAATGAAAATGTTGATACAGAAGTCAGTGCGATCACCAGTCGCTCCCGCTGAGTCACAACACTCTGCAGCATCTGAACACATGAAAGCAAGTCTTTTATCCTGATGGGTCAGTGAACGCAGCAGCAAACCAGGCTTGTGGTCACATGACGTCACATGAGGATCCATTCATGCTGCTGCTCCATCACACAGAGGAACAGACTTTATATGACCTTTAGTTATTTTCATCAAGTGAGTTTGATGTTTATTTAAAACATGTACCCAAACTTGTTTAAGTTTTAAACATTGAACAGCAGCAGAAGCAGGTTTGTGGCTCTAATGGAGACAAATGGTGACCCCGTAAATTAAAATCTCTACCGTTCAGCTGATAATCAAAAAACTGTAAGCCAGTTTTTAAAAGATTGTTTTTGTTGTTACAAAGGAACAAAAAAATTAGACTACGTCAACAAATATTAATGTGAAAACAATTTGTGTTTCCAGGTTTCAGTAGAGACGTCTGTCCACAGTGAGACACCTGAACAGCATGAAGACAGGTACATCTCTTCTATTTTCACACATTCTTTATTTAATATTTTGCACACTCCATCCTCTTCATTCAAACTGCAGCTCGTTTCATTTTTAAAGAGATATATTTTACATATTTTTAATTGTAAATTCTTATTTTATATGTATGACTCTTGACTTTTGCAGAACTTGTTTTTTCTTTTCTCGTACTTTGTTTTTTGTGACCGTTATGCACCAAAACGCCACGACACGTTCCTCGTATGTGAAAACTTACAATATGCACATAAAGGAAACAAATACAAGCTGAAAACAACAACAGAAATAAACAGATTCACGGAGAAAGTTAGAGACGACTAAAGTTTGTCTTCTTAACTTTAATGTCACAGTCGACTCAATGAGCAGCCGAACATAAGCTCCATTTTGGGGAGAAAAACTCAGTTTTAAAGATGCGTTCAGTGTTTCTGGCTTCGTGAGGACAAACGCTTCTTTCCTCCTCTCTTTCTTCTTCTTCTCTTATTTACTTCCCTCCCTGTATTCTTTCTTCCTTTCTTCTTTATAAAAACTCTTTTCTGACTTACTGCCCTTCCTCTTTTAACATGAATCATCTTGTCAACATGACAATAAAGTTGTTTGTTGTGTTGATGTAAACACACGGAGAGACTCTGATTGGTCGGGCTCAGCAGTGTTTGTTACGAGCTGCCTGCTGTAAAGAGATTAGTCTCACTGCAGGAGTCTCAGCTAGCGTTAGCATTAGCATCAGCGTCACATTATCATGTGACTGATGGAAATTTACACTTCAGCTCTGTTTGCTTTAACATTCTCATTTCCTTCATTCGTATTCACGTCTGCTGCTCATTGATCACAGCTTCCCAACTGATCAGTAACATTTGATTTCCTGCGATCAGCTGTCTGACCTCAGGGATCAATCAGAGAGCAGCTTTTTAAAACGTAAAAGGAACAAAATGAACAGATTTTTATCTCCAATTACTTTTTACATTTTTTACAATGTAAATAAACAGTTATTTTATTTTATTTCTTATTTAATTTTATTCTTATTGTTTTATTTTTTTTAATATATTTTTAATCTACTTTTTACTGTTTGACTATTTGTCTTTTACCTTATTCAGTATCTCAGTTTTTACTGCTCACTAATAGTGTGAATTCTTCTGTATGGGATTAATAAAGTGTCTATCTATAAATCTATCTATTAAACTATTCAATCAATAGATTTATTAATCGCCACATGGAAAATCTTATAATTAAGTAGAATGTATTAACAAACTGTAAAATGTCTAGTGTATATATATATATATATATATATATATATATATATATATATATATATATATAAAGATAAATGAATTATTACATAATTAGTGACATTGTATTTATACTGTACTTCACCATCTACCAGTAAACCCACTTGGTACTCGACACTTAGTTTATCTTATACTTATACCAACATGTTACTTAATTTATTTCTGACCTGTTTATAGTGTATAATATCGTTTTCTCCTGTGTGCACTGACGTAAAGACGAGCTACTGTAACAAAGAGTTTCCCTACGGGGATCAATAAAGTATTTCTGATTCTGATTCTGATTCTGAAATTAGGTTTGATGTCTTCAGCTCCTCACCTCACCTCCCATGATGCACTGGGCTCACATGACAGCGGCTCCCTGTGGTTTCTCTGCTGTGATTGGTCATGTGAACAGAGAGAACGAGCAACGTCATGGACGTCATGATGGTCAGAGAGCGACGTCAGGTTAAAGATTTCACCTGAGAATCACCTGAACTCAGCAGGTGTTCTCACACGCACACACACACACACACACACACAGGTCTCTTTGATCCTCCTCCATTCACACTGAAGCAGCAGGGAGTTCAGCTCAGACTGAAGAGTCGAACCAGATTTATCTTTATTCTTCATACACAAACAGACCAACATCTCTGGCAGCTAATAAACATAAACTCACTGCAATAAATGTATTATTTCAATCATAATCAATCATCTCATCGTCTCTTTAACAAACTCTGAAACTCTGTAAGAGTCAGTTTGAAGTTGTCGTTGAGATTCTTCTCAGGTCAGTTTATAAAAACTATTTTCTCGTGGCGCAGCGACCGGAGCAGAAGAGGTTAACGACACAGTTCCAGTAATAATCTGAGCGACGGTTCCTTCATGTCAGCTGCATGAATCAACAACAACATCCAGTAAAACTCTTGGGAACTAAGCAAGAGTCCCAACTTTACGTGCTATCAGTGTTTGTACACGGTCAGATATAAAATACCGCTCTCACACCTCTTCAAAGCTTCAACGATAAAATACGTATTAAAATCCATCCATCAGCCTGGCAGAGAACAGGAAACTCTTTCCTCGCTGTCAGAAGTGTTTTAACTCACCACGTGCTGTCTGTAAATGTGCTGTCACGTCTGAATAAAGTTAAAAGGAAGGAAGTTTAACAGATGAAGCCAGTAATGTTACAGAGCGTCAGGAAAACAACGACAGACTTTTGGACTAAACAGCCTGTTAATGTTTAGAGACAAACACGTGACGTCCTTAATTAGAAAAGATGGTTTCATGACTGTGTGTGTGACCCAATAAACCCTTAGAATCAAACACATTTTGTCTCATCAGCATTCAGTACAAGTTTAAAGTTCTACAGAGACTCGTGCACACAAGACTGTGTCGTCTGCATAAAAATGGATATTAAGTCTGAGTTGGAGTAATATTATTATTTAGGCCTATGTAGCTTTTGTTGTTGATATATGGATTTTGCAAAGAAGCTCAATGCTGAATATCTGCACAAACTTTTACACTTGAACACTGACTCAACTGTCTTCTGGACATCATGTTTTAGAAACCGAATTTCCAGAAAACGATCCAAAGACAAAGACACAGAAGAAGAGGACACAACGAGATGTGTTAATGTGAGGAAGGTTACAGCCTCCTCATCGCTCCACACAGATCTAATGTTTTCAGCTCTTCATGCTTCATGTACGTCAGCAGTTATTCACTCAGTCTCAGTTTCTGGTTTTATCCACAAACAACTTTTACACCTCAGACAGGAAATTCTTTCTACAGATGTTTTATTATCTAATTTCTTGTGTTTCCACTTCAGTTTTGAATTGAAAATGAGTTTCATCTCAGATGTGAAAAATGTCACTCTTTTACTGACAGACAGAAACACTGACCCTCGTGACAAAGATATGATGAAATATCCAATTTTCACGTTTAGAGTTTTATATGTAGGGAGCATTATAATCCAAAGAGAATCTGACTTCAGTGATTTGTCCTGAATACAATTTTTAAAGACTTTTTCAAACTCTCTTTCTCTGGAAATCTCCTTTTTTTCCAGGTTTTTCCAGGCCTGTCCCTGCAGACCCTGCAGCTCCTCAGTCAGTCGGTCAGTGCAGGTCTGGAGTCCTCAGAGTCCCTCTGGTTTGTGGTCTGGAGGAGAACCAGAAGCATGGAGGGGGGAGGGAGGGGACGTTTGGTTTGAGATCAAAGTGTGGTTTGGGTGGGTGGGGTTAGACTGGTGGTTGGTGGGGGTTACCTCAACACATGGTCTGTAATTGTGGGCTCTGCACACAGAGAAAGCAGCCTCTGTGATGGTGTTTAGATGAAGCTGCTGATGCTCTCTGATTGGTTAAAGAAAGAAAAGTCAGATGAGGAGAAAAGAGAAGAAGTTGACTTCTGTTCGTTAAACCACTAAAACTTCACAGACTCATTCTGTTTCTACAAACTTTGTTTTATTTTCTAGTGGAGATCCTAAAGTTTTCAAATACTGTCATTAATCACCATAAAACACATTACTTTATTTGAACTCACACACACTCACTTTCTGTTTAAAGTGAAGTAAATAGAGTTCATTGAATTAAAGATATTCACTTGCTTTAATGTTAAAGAGCCTGAACCCTTAATAAACCCTTAAACTGATAAATAAGGGGTTTACTGCCCTGTCTCGCTGAAAGCTTAATAATTATTAACATCAGTTAGTTTTTTCTTCAAACATGGCTGAACTTTTCTTTCTGCACTAAAAGATTTCTTCACTATTAAGTTTAATATTTTTACTTTGCAGGAAATAGTTCTCCTCAAACTAAATGAAGCTTTTCTGCTTCTGTTTGGCCCATTTTTCAGACACACACACACACTCAGTGGCCAGTTTGGCTGCCAAACACAGTGGAGAGTTGGGAGGGGTGGGGTGGGGGGGCTGAGGGTGACTCTGCGGCGGGACGGGCGGGGAGACGCCCGGCTCAGTAAATTTAGCCTCAGCTGGGATAAAAATAGCCGTCGGCGTCCTGGAGAGATATTTATAGTTCAGTTTGAGCTGCAGAGAAGAAAAATCTTCCTGTTCTCCGAACTTCAGTTTCTTTGGCATCAAATGTTAAAAGACATTATGTGTTTGCTTAAATTGTATTTTTGTCTCTTTATTTAATGTCTCCTCTTCGGCTGGGAGGAACACATTGTTGTTGGTTGTGTCTCAGTTTACTCGAACCCCTATTTATCCTTAATAAGCAGTATATAAACATTTCATAACCACGCTATACTGTAGCTGTAAGCAGCTAAAAGGACACATGGAAATGTTTCTTAATATACAGTTTTTGTCAACAATCACAATTTCTCCTATGAAGACATATTTTATATTATTACAGCTGTGTTTTACTATATTATCATTGATTATCTGTTTTTTCATCTGCCTCCACTTCTGTCACAGGAGGAGTTATAGTTGTTAACACATACATTCATAAACACTTTATACTTTATATATGAATGCTAAAAATGTGTTACCAAGAGGCATGCAATAGCTTGCTCCTGTAGCTGCCTTTATTGGGATCATTTAGTGTTTTAAATGCAGATATGAATAAAAAAGAAATATCAAATCAACGTGAAAGCAAAACAAAGTCTTAAAATCTTCCTCTGAATGTTTTATAAAATACATTTTGGCATCTACAGGGAGCTCTGAGGACCAGAATGCATTGCAAATGAAGCCTCCAGGTTGTGGTTTTTATTTTGGTCTGGAAAAACTGGAGGACGAGCTGGAGAAGTGGGACGGAGAATCCGGGCGGAGGTGGTTTACGTGAGATGTGGTTCTGCAGTTTCATCCTGACGCTCTGCAGCCACGTTTACACGGCCTGGAAAAACTGCCATGTGACTCACATCAGACCAACATCTAAACATCTGGAGTCTCTGATTTTCAGTGTTTGGGGTCAGTAAGTAACATTATTACACAAATACTAATTATTCGTATTTTTAGTCAGTTTGAGTTATCTGACAAACATTTTCTTCATCTTCTGGTTTTTCTGGTGTCTCCAAACTAACAATAGAGCTGAGCTGGAAGGCGACGCTTTCGATTCACCAGTCGATCTACGCTCCAACCGTCGCCTGTGGTCACGAGCTTTGGGTCGTGACCGAAAGAACGAGATCTCAGATACGAGCGGCTGAAATGAGTTTAGAGAGGCATCCAGAGCCACTGCTCCTTCACGTCAAAAGGAGCCAGTTGAGGTCATCCAGCTGGTAGGAGCCCCGGGGTAGAACCAGAACATGCTGGACTTCAGGCCACCGCGACCCCAGAGAAGAGGCCGAGGATGGATGGATGGATGGATGGTGTTGCCGTACACGACACTTAAAATAGCTTTTTTCTTTGTCTGTGAAAAGCTGATGTTTCTAGAGATACATGGTCTTTACAGGACAGCGGATGTGTTCACACAGGTTTGCGTACAGCCTGTGCAGTCATACATTTGCGGCTTAGCACTCAACAACTACAGCTCCCATGAGGCTTTGCAGCAGGACATCATGTTCAGGGCATCAGAGATATGAATCCTTTTTAAATGTTATGTAAGTCTCCACCAGCAGCCGCGCTGAGGCCTGAAACCCGGAGCGCTGAATGAGCTGTGACAGTTGGACAGTAGGAGATGCGATTCAGCCTGTCTACTGACTTGTTACCATGGCAACAAACAACAGAGCAGCCTCCTGACTTTATTACCTGAAGGACAGACACACCTGAGAGGTTGATATGAGGACAGAAATAATCCTTGTCTCCGGAAGCCATAAAGAGTTTTACAGCAGCAGAGAAATGAAACCCAGAACAGTAAACAGCGAAGGTGAAGGGAAGGTGTTTGATTGGCTGCTGCTGTTTGACCTATTTCTGATGATGAGGCTGTAAAACTCACCTGCTGCCTCCAATGTGATCTGAGTGCAGGTTTCTGGAGCTGAAGCTGTTGCCTGGTAGATCTAATCCCCCAAAGCAGGATTTAAACTCTATAATTTGGCCATGACGATAGGTTTCTGAACTGGTTCCAAGTCAAGACCAACAAGTCTGCTGGTCCCGTTTAAACCAGACTAAGGGTCTACAGTCATGCTAGCAGCTCTGTGCGGCAGTACACGGCACTGCTTTAAGCTAAATGCTAAACATCAGGATGCTAACATGTTCAGCAGGTGTTCACCATCTTTGCTAGCTTAGCCAGCTGAGGCTGATGGGAGCGCCAGCAGCTCTGCAGGTCAGAAACCAAAGTGTCGGACGCGTTAACGTGTCGACCTGATGGTGGCGCTAGATGGAAAGTCAGAGGATCAGCAGAGTTATTACAGTTCATCCTGAGGGGAGCACGAACGATGAAGCACGTCTCATCACAGTCCGCCCAGCAATTAAACACACTGAACGTAATCTGAGGTTTTCGAACAGGTTGAGTGGAGCCGGACGTTTAAAGTGGAAACACGTCAGTCTGATAGAAACACACAGGAAAGTTTTCAGTCAGTGGTGAGACACACACACACACACACACACACACACACACACATGCACACACACAGGAAGTGGTTTAGTTTCTGGTCTGTGTGTTCATGTTGCCGACAGAGTGATGAACACATGAACGTTCGGCAGGTCGACATTAATAACTCACAACATGAACTGAGCAGTAACACAAGAGTCTGTCTCACCTGTCTCACCTGTCTGAAGCTTTATTCAAACTCACACAGCTTTATTTTAATTTGCACAGGAAAACAGAGGTGTTTTCACAGGTAACTCAAGTCTTGACTATGACCAAGAAAAGTCCCAAATCGAGACCCACAGGTCCAAGTCAGGAACAGCTCCAGACCAGCAAGTCCCAAGTCAAGACCAGGGTTGGTGATGATGCAGACAGAATTTGAATATTTGACTTGGATTTTTGTTTTGTTTGTTTGTGTCTTTGCTGCAGCATCAGACCTCTGACCTGCTGAGGTCAAAGGTCACTGTTTAATCTGCATCGATCAGCATCTGCGGCTTCCTGCCCTGCCCGACAATACGTCTGCTGTGACGACATCACACAGCGGCAGCCAATAGAGACGTGAGGAGTCAGAGGTCACTGTGGAGTCAACAACAATGTTTTCATGCAGAAACTGCTTTTACCTGCTTTCATTCAGTGGTGTTGACAGCTGCCTTCTAAAGTGCCACTTCTAAAACAGGTGTTACATGATCATTTCATTCATTGTCATATAAATCAATCACTGAAGTCACCATAAGGGAGCACAAAACAAGGCAACAAAAATAGGACATAAAGACACTTAGTCCCCATAGTGTGCATTCAGGTTAAAGTCCCCACCGGGATATAAGAACATGAAACACACACACACCTGAGGATCAGAGGTCCCCACAGGTAGAGACGGCTTGGTTTTAGGGTTCAGGTTCCAATTAGGTTAAGGTTAGGGTTATGGTCAGGGTTAGGCGTTTAGTTGTGATGGTTAAGGTTTGGGATAGGGGCTAGGGAATGCATTATGTCAATGACGGTCCCCACAGGGATAGTGAAACAGCAACGAAATCGGAAGAACTGTGGATCTGGGACTGTGATACTGAGGGGGACTCGTGACAACGCCGGCCCAAACGTGCGTTCTTTAAAGACTACCAAAAACCCAAAACTGGAACAAGGTTTTCACACGACAGAAGTGATCACCAGCTGCAGAGGGAATCCCTGAAATGGAGGGAATGGTTTTGTGTGAAAGGACAGATTTACTGGCTCAGTCTTTTACCTCTGACTGAACCTCCTCCTCCTCTGTGACTCATCTCTCTGAAGCTGATCCTGAAGCAGCCTTACATGGTCAGTGACGCGGCAGCAGGATCTCCCTACGTAACGTGTCGACGCGTCGACGTGTCGGTCGGCTCGGCCTCTGCTCGTTATCAAACAAAGACGGCCGCGGCTCCGGGCTCCCGCAGCTGCTCGGCCCAACGGCCCAATCGGCGGGCTCCATCTGTTTCCACGGCGACGTGACGCAGGGCTGAGAGCAGGGAAGCCTCCTCGCTGTGTGTGGACGCTGCAGCCGAACAGAAATGAACTGTGATACACATTCATCATGAGCGTTGGTATAAAAATAAAGCTGCTATTCCTGAACATCGTGTGCTGAAAACACACTGAACACACACACACAGAGGGTCACATCACATCATCAGTCATATTATTCCATGAGTTGCCTTTTTATAGGTTATTAAATGTAGAAGTGTAGAAATGTACAAGCTCTGCCATTTGTCATTTACACCTCGTTATTATTATTGTTACAGAAACTCTTTGCCTTTAATATTTCAGAACACTTCCACAGTCATCAAACCAACCCTGTCTCCTGAAAACTGCTGCCTGGGTTATGTTTTTTCCAGTCCAGGAAGTGTTAAGTTCGTATATGCACAGAGGTCTGAAAGAGGCAGTCGGGGTGGATGGTAAGTTCAGGACCAGAGTCCTCCCTGTTGTTAGCTAGCTTAGCTTTGGTACAGGTTCAGGGAACATGGTGGCTTTGGTTCAGTGTTGTCTCATACTTACTTACTCATTTTTAACCATAAAGACCTCCATCTTTCCTGAACCTGAACCTGAACCAGGCGCTGTGAGTGCTTAAACTCAACCACAAAAACCTTAATTCTCCTCGTGTTGGCAGAAACAGGATTCAGGTAGCATCACATTTCTTTCAAAATGCATATAAACAACTATGGAGCTGATTGCGCCTCACCTGCGCGTTGCTTTGGATGAAATACCGCAGTAAAAGTACCTGATTACAGGACTGACAGTTTCTCTCAGTCACTCCCTGTTCTCTCCTCTCAGCACACACTGAAAACCACTATGGGCGTGTAAAGTCATTAGCGCAGGTTGGTACATTCCTTCCTTCAGATCAGATTAAAGTCATGTGACCTCTCTGCTCTCTCAGTGACGTCCATGTTTCTGGTTCTGCATCACTGATGCCAGATCAGTTCGTATAGTTCGGTGTACAGTCAGGGTGTGAGCTGTTTGTCTTCGGCAAGTTCACCTCCTCACACTCACTGTTGATGTGTATAATATGTAACCACGACAACCACTGTCCATAAATAAGAGACGCATTTCTTACTTACTGATTTATGCACCTCTGTATGTGCTTGTTTACACACTGAACACTCGTATGTGCAGAATTATGGATGTAACTTTTACACGTATGCACTATCTTGGCATGACAAGTTTCGTTGTAAGCAAGTATAATGACAATAAAGTTGAATTGAATACATGAACACGTGTTTTGCGCATATCAGCAGTAATCCTACTGATGCAGCAGGACTTTTCATGGTGCTGATTCACCAAAACGTGAAGAAATGGGGCTACGCTAACTGTGCTTACTGTCTCCATGGCAACACCAGGTGTGTAAAACTGTGCTAGAACACGTTTAGTAGCGTTCACATGCAAACTGATGGCATTTCTGAGACGCCCGAGTTCTCCTGAAGATAACAACGCATGACATGTCCAGCTGAGAGACGCAGCTTGCAGATGCAAAAGTCTGCAGTTAGAGAGAGTTTTTAAAAAAGCCCAGGGTTCAAAGGGTTAAGGCGTCTTGCCGCCGCGGTCAGGACTTTATAAACTGAAACTGCAGAAAGTGTGAAGAGAGGAAACCACCAGAGCTGCCGAGAGGCTTCAAACCAGAAATCTGACACGTTCAACATGTGGAAAAAGTTCTGTCACAAAGTCTCCGTGACAGTGAGAGTCGTTATTACGCCTCAGCGTGGGCGACACGTCCACGTGAACTCAGATATACTGACAGTCACTGTTGCATCTTACTGTGTTATTGTGATATTTTCCTTCAGGCATCAGATTATTTCTCTTTCTAAATCTCTAAAGTCAGTTCAGGTCTGTATCTGTGTGGAGTCGCGGTCCCCGTCCGCCCCGTGGCCCCAGCAGGGACGGGCTGGCTGCCAAAACAAACAGGCCAGTGGCGTCAGCAGAGCGGCGGAGTCCCCGTTACAACAGGATGTGACATCAGGATGTGACATCACGGGCAGAGGCCGGAGGCTGTTTGCAGAGAGTTGGCTGCAGAGCTTCAGTTTACAGCCCAGCAGGTTACACACTAACACACACCGACACGCAGCTGGAAGGACTCAGTGTACTCTTTTAGAAATATCCAAATCGCTCAAAGGAAAACACCACAGGAGCAAAGAATAACCTTCAAAGATCAGGAACATGAGAAAAGCACATAGCGAGCCAATAACGTGCTGTTCTCTGCTGTTTTATTCTGCTCAGTGATGGGGAAAATACTGAAATCCTGCCATAAAGATGCCGGACATGTTGTACCTTGTTAGCTGCAAGCCAGAGCCGGGAGGCACGGCGCTAACGAACACGACACGGAGGTTAATTCTGCACTAACAGGGCCGAGAAGCTAACTCTGTGCTCCTTTTTATATTTCTGTTTCTACAACAAAAACATATACGTATATTTACACGTACAGTTTAAAATCCTGGAACAATCAACAACAAGGAGGCCTTGTCATCTGTCTCTAATGCTAACAATTTACACAGTTTACCGGCGTCCTGGTAGCCTAGTTTTACTGCAGCGGGGGCCTTTGTGTTATTCCTTTTTTTTTTTTGTCTATTTCTACAATGCTGATTATCAAAATAATGGAAAAGATTCCTCCAAATCTTCTTCTTAACATTTTTAGGTAAAGCCATAAATGGAGTTAGCTTTTAGGTCAAATTAGCATCTGATTCCTGTAAGCTTCTGGGTCCCATTAGCTGCCCATGTGCAGGATTAACACAATGTCATCAGAAGTTCAGAACTGGAAGTCATAGGTCACATTAGCATATTGCTAGCTTTTAGGTCCTGTTAGCTTAGGGTTTGTTTCTAGGTCTTGTTAGCGCAGCTTAGAGTTAGCTTCTAGATTCTGTTAGCTTAGAGCTTCTATCTTGACTCCTGGCTTCAGTCAACTAAACCCAGCTGACTGCCAGATGAATGGGTGGCTAACCTGTTAGCTAACGAGATACAACATGTAAATCAGAGAGACTTGAAGTTGTGACGGACTGTCTCTGTACTGGACACGCAGAGCTTTGGACTTCACACTTGAGACTGACAGTCAACAGGTCTCAAGTTTTCAGAGTCAGAATCAGAAAAACGTCTTTGTTTGATGCAAAGCGATGGACATTAGTCTTTGACGGGACTCACACAGGTACACATAGAATAAAAACATGCATGAATACACACACGCAGCACTGAAAGAAAAGCGTATGCATATATTTACACGTCCAGTTAAGAACAGTTTAAAATCCTGCAACAATCAACAACAGCCTCACATATTATAATTTACTGTATTTCTGCATTGAGCCCCTCAGCTCATTTTAACGACCGGCATCACGAGACCTGAAAGTCCTGCGGCAAGCTTTTTTAAGAAGACTTGAAACTGGACATGAAAACTCTTCATGAGAACAAAAGATCGGCTCAAACCGTTCCTTTTGAGCCCTCGTCGGCGTGAAATCCTGCAGACTGGATCTCCTGAAACCTGCCTTTTGTTTCTCTCTGATCCTTCAGTCAGTGAACCTACCACACCCTGCACACACACACACACACACACACACACACAGTTCAGGTTAGTTTCACCTGTCTTTTCAGTGCAGTTGCATCAGAGACTTCCTGCTTTTATTCTCCAACTAAAGGAGAGAAACTTGCTGAGCCCACTTTGACTTCCGTTTGAGAGAAACATGAACAGCATCACTGAAGCGTCTTTCCTCCGCCTCACGTCCCGAGTTCACCAGAAGTGCAGAAATTCTCACCGATGCGATTCGTCGAGGCTTGACCGCAGTAACGTCGCTCTCTGCAGCTGCTGTAAGTCTTACCTTCGTAAGTCTTCGCGGCCCGTCACCTCCTCACCTGTCGAAGCTCCTCAGACCCTGCACTCCCCACCGCAACCCCCGACCCAAACCCCACTGAGACTTTTCCCAGCATGTTTTGTCTTCTTGTCGTCCAGATCAGGGCCTGATCTAATGTGACCTTTTGTTCTACTGACTGGTAGGAAAAAGAGAAACGTCCCTTTATCCGCCTTGAGAGCAGAAGACACTGAGTTTCAGACCTGCTGTTTTACAAGAAGTCACACATGATGCTGTATCTGTGAACTTTCCTCCGTATTTAGACTTTGGGAGCTACAGTTGTAAACTGCACGTGTCCTGTGTACTTGCATGAGAAAGCACAGGTGTGCTCTATTTGATGATCGTTGAATTTAATCATTGAATATTTGCTTTGGACCTCAGTGTGCAGATGTTTCTTTGAGATGACACATAATAAAGACAATAAAAACGCAAACTTGAGCCAGTAGAAGTGACTCATCGCAGCACTGTACTGCAGATAGTGTTCACATGCAGGAACAGAGGGAAGCCCCCCTCCACCGCACACCGCTTTCCCTGTGGTCTTTCCAAATGAACCAACCAGGCCGAGCTTCACCTCCAGCTGAGCAGAACCAGAAACACCGACTCCAAACAGCTGAGCAGAACCAGGAGCTAACTCCGTCTGGAAACAGATGACCTCCTCGAAACCTCGCACAAAAATCAAGTGGCGTTATTGCCTAAAGGAGCAGTTACATTTTGAAAGACTGGAAGCAGGGAAACTGCGAGCCTAGCTCCATCAACGACAGAAACTCCACCAGCGAGGCAGCAATAAGAACAAGCTGCCTTCATCACGGCTCTGAAAACACACACACACACACACACACGCACCATGGAAACCGAGGAGGTGTGAGATCGCCGCCAACACACTCCTCACTCCTGCAGCGATCAGGCCGACTCTGATTTTCTGCTTTAAAACATTTCTCACATCTCAGTACATGGCCAAAAGAATGTGGACACCCGAACGTGTTGAAATGTATTTCGAAAACACACAGGCAACCGAAGCAGAGAGGCTGATTTTGGGTTGGATCTTGTCTCCCGTCCTGTCTGACAGGAATAAAGAGAGTTGCAGTAACTTTATAAGCGTGACGCGTCCTACAGTTTACAAGCGCAGGAGACAATACTGGACTACAAAGTGAAGACACATTTGATTGAGTCTGAAACTATAACAGTAACTTGTGATTTCTCCGAGCACGTCCTGAGATCTCAGACCTGTAGTTTGCTCAGCTGCAGGACGTTATTCAAATCCGAGGAAACCTGAGAGTCGTCATGACGGTGACGGATTTGAAATATATATCCGACACACGTTAGCATGAAAACAGCAGAGGGCCGAGGTCTGATCCCTGTGGTACTCCAAGGGGGGAACTGACAGAACCAAACCAGGAAAAACAGACACCACCGGAACAGAGGTGTCCACATACTTTTGGCAATTTAGTGTGTGTCACCTGGGTGTTGCAGGTTTTTCTGACATTTTAGAGAACAAACGTTGTGATTTTTCCTCCTCAGGTTGTTTCACTCGATGGATTTTTAGGAACCCGAAGAACCGAAAGTGAGATTTATTTTACCGCCACTGAATGAATACCAGAGGGAAAATATTTATTATTAAATGTTGTGAATCAGCTGTGATCGTCACTGTGAGATGAGTCACACACACACACACACACACACACACACGGATAAAACACTCAGAGATCAATAACTTCTTTCAATAATTTATTCAGCACATAGTTTAAATAAACACGTCACATATATTACTCTGCTCTTTAAATAGTCAGCTGTCACGTCAGTGTGGAACTCCATTGCGTCACTAATGACAAGAAATACTAAAACGTGACGTCACGCATCCTGTGACGTCCTCAGTTCAGGTGTGAGCAGACAGGTGAGCAGCTGCAGCACCTGCGGCTCAGGTAGTCCGGAGCGTCACGTGCAGCTCCTCGGTTCAGTTCGGTCACGTGACATCCAGCTGCTGTCACTCGGTCACGTGACATTTCATTACACATCTTCGCCTCTCTGCAGCTCCAGGACCTGAGTCCTCCTCTCAGAACCCGTCCGGTACCGGTTCCGGCATCTCACGCGCCCCCGGCCAAATCAATCACCCAATCAGGCAGCAGGAAGGCCCCGGTCCGGTCCGGTCCGGTCCCTCTCTCCACTCAAACGCCGTTATTCCTCCTCAGCAGGAGCGCGGCTGTCTGGACTGTTTCCGCTCGTTCTCACCGCTCCGCAGCGGTCCGGCTCGGCTCGGCTCGGCCCGGCCCGGCTCAGCGGTCCTGCAGCTCCAGGCAGGGCACCCACTGGTTCCTGCAGCGGCTCTCGTCACAGAAGCTGCCGATGCTCTGCAGGGCCTGGCACTGCAGCGGCTGCACCGGAGGGTTCTGCAACACACAGCGGAGGACACGGTTAGACTCCCGGTAACACGCACACACACACTTATTACGTAATCATCCGTTTGTTTAATTTGCGTCTTCAACAGTTTCTACATTGTTTTAAACAGTTTTGTGCTCTTCACTTCTCCTTTGCTCCGGGGGGAAGGTGGACTTACCGTGACCAGGATGCAGTGCAGGTCCCGGGGCTCGTTGCCGTTGCTGTCCTCGGTGTCCTCCTCCAGCAGCTGAGCCAGCCGCCTCATGCCGGACACCCGCAGGATGTTGATGTCGTTGTCGCAGCAGAAAGCCTGCAGCAGCGTGAAGTGGATCTGCAGCGCGATGTCGTCTTCGTCCTCCTCATCGGTGGCGAGGACGCACAGGACCACGCTGTCCGGGTCTCTGCGGGGGGCACAGACCGGGGTTAGCGTCAGCACCGCCACATTCTCACATCAGAAGACATTTGTGATGGCAAAGCTGCGGCTCGTGTGTGTGTGTGGGGAAAAAAGAAAGCAAACTTACACGTTCATGAGTTTGGCGGACTCGTAGACTCCCACCGTGAGGCGGTCCTGCCGCTGCGCCGCGACCAGCAGCTCCTCCAGAGCCTGACTCACCGTCTCCATCCTGCAGAGACACAGAGGCGGTTAGAAACATGCAGCGCGGCCACAGGCTCAAACATCCGGCCGGAGACTGAGGGACGCGTCCGGACGCGCTCTGCAGCTGCGCAAATACGCATCAGTAACTCACCTTTTCTCGGTGCTGTTGGATCCAACTAACTCCTCCAGAGTCATGCTGAAGTCAGTAAAATAATCCACAAGGTCCAGGGTAAAGACAAATATCCACAGCGTTACAGTCCCGGAATAAAGGCCCCGCGAGCGGTAATCCAGCCCGGTCCAAAGGTCCGTGAAGGCTTCGCAAAGTCAGAGTAAGTCCGTGCCGCGCGAGTCTCCGTGAGAAGCGATCTCTGCCGCTGAGAGCCGAAACTCTCCGGACTTTATACTCGCTGCCCGGCAGCTCGCTGCCTGATTGGTCCGCCTCTGTCAATAGATTCCCCCGTACTCTGCGCCCATTGGCAGACGCCGGTGATCCCACGTGGGTGGTTTCGGAGAATCCCCCGCTCTCTCCCTCCTCCTCCTCTTCCTCCCCACACTGACTCTCCCGGTTCGTTTACTCGGAGTTTTTCTTTCCGAGTGAAGGAATTTCCAGATGTGCCTCCCTGCGCCTTTCCCCGGATCCCGGGGTCTGGTCCCGGTGCACGGGGAGAGCCGCGGAATGCACCTGAATCACAGCCGGACGAAAGAAAGCCTCCACCGGGCGCTGCACGCGCACACCGCGTCCGCGCGCAAACACGCAGACACCGCCGCACAGCAGCGGCGACACGCGCATTCACGTGGGTTTCAAACGGAGTCTGGTTCCTGCAGAAGCAGGTGACCGGTCATGTGTCGGAGCACGCGCGGCGGCAGAGCCGTTTCTGCGTTGTGTAACGGAGGCCGCGCGGCGCAGAGCGGCGGCAGAGCGTTTAGATAAACACGAGGCGCTCAGGTGACAGTCTGCTGTCTCCACGCGCGGACTTTGGTTTGTTCTTGCAGACGGTTTGAGGAACACCCGGGTCCGGGTCTCCGGGTCTCCGGGCCAGGAACACCCGGGTCTCAGAGCTGAGGCGTGACGCAGCCGCAGAGTCTGACCCATTATCATTATTATTATTATTATTGTTATTATTATTATTATTATTATTTGAATAAATGCACTCAGTCATTCTGCTGCAGCTTCTTGCACATGCGTGTTTCATGTGGTCCCCCCCCCCCCCACACGATATCAAATCCTGCAGGACTGATCCGGACTGCCTGCACAGTGAAACCGGGTCTCAGACGCCCCTCTGCGGCCCCGCGGTGACACTGCAGCAGTGAAACCAGCAGGGCACGCTGGGACACGCCGGGACGCATCGAAACCGGTTCCCGTGCTGAGGGGGGGGGGGAGTCCCGGAGGCGCTGTTGTTAGGTAGCTGGGGGTTTGGGTGCTTTAAGGGTTTTTTTAGCAACACATGGAGGATTCGGGGGGTTTCTGGAGGTTTTTGGAACTGGTGCAGGGGGTTTTACAGACTCTGATGGACTCTGATGGATCCTTCAGGGGTTTCCAGATCCGACAGTAGTCCAGAAACAGACCTGCAGGCTGATTTAGTTTCGGATGAGTCACTCGTTATTTATTAAAAGCTGCTTTTATATATTCTCCTCAGATATTAATAAAACCCCTAATCCTCAGCCTCTGGTCCTGTTGTGCCCCCTGCTGGTCTGATCCGGATCCTGCAGGAGGATTTATATACTCTTGTTTCAGAATCCATTGTTTCTTTAAGGCTTTTAGACTTTAAAGCTTAAATTTAAGTTCATTTAAAACTCGAGTTTAAAGGTTTAAAGTGAACATTTAAGGGCTTTTATTGTGAAAGATTAATGCTCGGCACACTTTTTAAGAATTCAGATGAACTTTGAAACTTCTTCATTTCCGGTTGATGAGTTCAGCTGTTTTACATTTAAAAGGTAAATCCGCACATTTAGTCACGTGATGGCGTTTGAACCCTTTAATGGATCTTTTCACATTAAATCGCATCACCAGCCTCTAAAAGACTCCGTGAAGTCTGATTTAACGTTGAAGGCTGAACTCGGCACAGTGATTGATTGATTATTGATCAGGTATCGGGAGTTAATCAGCGGCGAACCGCAGACTGATGAGGCTCGTTAGCAGCCAATCACAGCTTCCATTAATGAAAAGTGTGAAGCGTTGATTGGATATAAACCGATCACATGACCTCTGATGAAATCTATCGGCGCTCCCAATCGATACCTCAGTCTTTAATGTGAAAATACTGATCACATGACTTCGCTAATAACGTGTCGATGGCTTCATTGATCACGAGTCAAAAGACAGAAACTGCAGATTTAAAAGGTGAATTTAGAAAATCAGCTCAAAGGTGTGAAACTGTCCGGATCAACAAGATTCAGAGGAATAAAATAACGTTTGAAACGAAAGTTGTGTGAAATCAGTCGCTGGGGTCATTGATTAAGAGGTTCATTGATGAGTGATCAGTCGATCATCAGTCTCTGATCTGACTCGAGTTAACAAAAGAAAGTTTAATGAATCCTGTTAATGATGACTCTCTGTTCAAAGTGTTGGAATCAAAGTGGAAGGACTCTTCAGGTTGCAGGTTAAAGGGTTTTTAAGGTGGAAATGAAAAGCTTTAAAGGGCTTTTAGATATAAAACATAGGTTTGAGGGACTGTTAAGGTGGACGCTGTATGAAATAAAGGATTCAGTTCGAATGAAAAGTAAAGTTTAAGGGATCCTTCAGGTGTAAAATTACAGTTTAAGGGATTTTAAGTAACTTTCCAGGTATAGGATTAGTTTAAGGGGTTTTGAAGGCACAGAATTCAAGTTTCAGTGGCTTTAAATGTCTGAAATAAAAGCGTGAGGAGCCTTTCAGGTATAACATGAGATCTAACGGGCTACAATTCAAGTTTAAGCAACTTTCAAGAAGTAAAAAGAAAGTTTAAGAGACCCTAAAGGGATCAAATTCAGCTCTCAAGTGTTTTCCTGCCGAAGTGAATCCACAAACGGACTAATTAGACCTTTAATTTTACAATACACACATCTGATAATTTAGTGTGTGTGAACTCTCCTGCCGGCTCACACTCGGTCTGCAGTTGTTCCTCTCAGCTTCATTTCCATCTCACACGTCCTTAAATCGCTCGTTTCTCCTGCGGAGTCTGGTGGCGCACGGAGCGCGGACAGCTGCCCCGAATACACAGTTCATGTCCTGAATGCTGAGGTCCGTCGTTTTGCATTTTGAGAAGCTTCTTCCTGATTTGTTCAATAAAATAAGTGAATTAATAAAGTCTGTGCGTGGAAACGAATTTAAAGGATCGGCCTGCAGGTTTGGGACGCTGCAGATGATGTTTCCTTTTTTTACCTTTATCTTAAAGCACACAGACGTGTTGTGCAGCTCAGTATCATCCAACATGTATGTACATTTATTTCAACCTTTCTTTATCAACGCGCAAACAATTCGGCGTCATGCAGGTTGAAGTGAATCCGTTTACACCTGGCGCATTGCGGCAATGAACCAGGTCTGTTAAGAATAAAGATCCGCATTTGCGACAGGTGAAGAAAACATTAAAATAATAAAAAAATAAACAAAACGTTTAAAAGTGGCTGAGGTCATTAGTTAGTTATGATTCTGACTTCATGACGTAAAGTTTCACACAACTCATCTTACACACAAGAAAACATGTTTGCAGGTCTCTTAAAATAATTAGTTTTTAAACGTTTGTGGTTAAAAAAAACCGCTCAAATAAATATTATATGTAATATACAAAGAATATATTAAGAATTATATATTTAAAGAATGCTGTTTTACTGCCCGAAGTGATGAATATTTTGGTCTTCCCGGAAGTCATTTATTTTGAAATGTGTGACCGGAAGCTGTCAGGTTACCTGAGCTCAGGTGTTGTCGTCGCGGTTAAATCTTTACCTGTGTGAAATGATTGTTGTTTTAACTGATGACAGCCATGGCGGAACTGGCGGGAAACACTGCTCTCCACGGCGCTGCGGAACCGGTGCGTTTCTATCGATTAGTGTTCATTTAAAATAACGGACACTGTGGGGACGGGCTAACGGAAAAACTACCGCTAAACAAGTAGCTAGTTAGCAACCGAGGCTAGCATTAGCATCCGAGGTTAGCAACCGAGGCTAGCATTAGCAACCGAGGTTAGCCGACTAGCATTAGCAACCGAGGTTAGCCCACTAGCATTAGTTAATGAGGTTAGCCGACTAGCATTAGCAACCGAGGTTAGCCGACTAGCATTAGTTAATGAGGTTAGCCAACTAACATTAGCAACCGAGGTTAGCTGACTAGCATTAGCAGCCGAGGTTAGCTGACTAGCATTAGCAGCCGAGGTTAGCCGACTAGCTAGCTACCAAAGTAACGGTTGATGAATAGCAGCAGACTGACCCTGCGGTTTGCTTAATGTTATTTAGTTAATAATTACAGATTGTTCGCTAGCTATCGCCGTTACCTGCTAACGCTAAAGTCTTTCCTCTCCGCAGGAGAAGCCCGAGGCCGTTGCAGACGAAACTTCTCTCATAGAAGCTTTTGAACTCACTTTGGACATTTCACAGGTTTGTTTCAAATTTTAGATTTTATGTTTTTTTGCCCGAAATATAACAGACACCGTCGCGGTGCGGTGAGAAGATCCCGTAACGGTAGAGCGGCAAACTGTCAACGTTTCACATGGCAAGCGAGAACAGTCCACCGAACTCCATTCAAAATTCTGCCGATTGTAGCTAATACTTAAAAATCACCAATATATTACATGATAGACAATAAGGACAGACCGTTTCCGCAGGTTTATTTCAGAGTTACCGTTTTGCTGTTAATGTAACAGAAGAGACTCCGGTTTGGCCGCACTTTTCACGGGCTGTCAGGAGCGGTAACTTACATTGTCAACGGTCCATCAAACCCCTTTCAAAATTTTGGTAATTTAACATTTGTAGACTTATTTATAATCAAGGAAATAACCTAAGACAAATCAGTTTGGCATGCTTGTAAATTCGGCATGTATAAATGTAACTAATCGACACTTAACTGCAGCACAGTCTGTATTTAAAAGATTAAAATGCGTTAGTGCTGACACCCGCAGTGTGTTTTGGTAGAAGAGGCTGAAGTGACTGGAAATTTGAATGCATGCAGAGTTGAAGATTCTTTATAGCAATCGTTAATAATGGTTGAAACAAACTTGACAAATTTTTGAATGGAGTCTGGTGGGTCTTTTTTTCTTGCACTTAATAGTAATATTTGTGTGATTCTGGACTGTCGGTGTTTCTGTGTGTGCAGGATGTTGAACTGCCAGAATGTGCAGCCTCAGAGGAGACAGACAGCAGAGAGCAGCAGGAGGACGGACAGCAGGACGACAGACAGCAGGAGGACGGACAGACGTCTCCACCTGTACCTGAATCCGGGTCAAAGGTAAAGACAGGTTAGAGTAGGTTTATAGAACCAGTATGTATATGAAAAACTGGGCGTATCTTTGCATTTTACAACTTTGCCTTTCTTTTAAATAAATAAAAACGGGGTTTTTATATATAAGGTATCGAATAAATAGTTTTGGTGTCGGTAGTTAGACCAGCGTTTTTCCTGCATAGAGGAATTGTTGGCGCCCCCAAAGAGGTTTTAGCCAGCGCCAAAGGAAAATCACCAGCGCCAAAATGATAATAATTGAGAATAAAAATAGCAGATGTGTTTTAATAGCAATTTATGAAACAACTGTTGAACAAGCAGAACATAAACTTAAATACGGCGTCTTTTACTTCCAGCAGTCAGCTCCCGTCTCATCCGCAGCCTAACGGGAGAGAGGACTTCCTGCGATTTCTCACACAATAAAAGCCGGGTCACGTCGCTGTCTGCGTCTCCCTCTCTGCTCTCTGTCTGCGTCGTGGCCGTATAAAGAGCCGCAGGTCTGTTTGACCGAGGGCGGGGCTGAGCTACACACTCACAGCGGACAGGATGAAGCTTCACCTGCGTTCACACAAAGTCCGACAGTGCTGCTCCTCCCTGCGGGGCTGCGGAGGTGCGGCCTCGTTAATTTGTGCTTTAAAACGTAACCGCCCTGAAACACTCAGAAAACATTTTATTTCTCTGATTCGCTGCTTTGTTCTCTCCAACGCCACTCGCTCTCTTCATTCACTCTCCGGCTCGCTCGGCCGCCGCCGCTCGCTCTCTTCATGGGGCCAACTTTGAATCAGCAACCGACAAAAAAGAGAGAGAGAGAGACATTTGGTACAGCCCTACATTTTTCAGAATCAGAATCAGAAATCCTTTATTGATCCTGAAGGGAAACTCTTTGTTACAGCAGCTCGCCTTTACGTCAGTGCACACAGGAGGAAGTACTAGAAAACAATATGATACACTATAAAAACAGGTCAGAAATAAATTAAGTATCAGGTGGGTATAAGTATAAGATAAACTAAGTGGGTTTACCGGTTGATGATGATAATACGGTATAATAATACAATGTAACAAATAAGTAATAAGCAGTGGTCGACAGTCTGTCGAGAGTAATAGAGGTATATAACATCAATGTCAATAAATAGGAAAAACTAACACAAGAAAACTAATATTGCACAGGAGTATTAACACAGAATATTACACAATTATTCAAGTATTGCAGAGATGTTAATGATCAATGTCCAGTTTAGTGACTTCGGGTCATACAGACTGACACTTAGAGGGAGGAGTTAAAGAGTCTGATGGCCACAGGCAGGAGTAACTTCCTGTGGCGCTCTGTGGTGCATTGTGGGGGAATGAGTCTTCCGCTGAAGGCGCTCCTTTGCTTGACCAGCACGTCTTTGTTTATCGAATGGTCAGAAAATGCAGATTTCTGTCAAATAAGGTAACGCAGACTTTACTACGCAGACCGATCGCGCTCACTGTCGTTAGACTCAGGTAGAGTCTCGCCACTAGTGTAAATAAATGACTAACTGACTAATGATTTCAGCAGCAAAGAGCATATTGTGCAGCAAACTGTCTCTGTGTCTGTCAGTGGGTGGTGGGTGCTCAGTGTCGGGCGGTGTGGTCGGAGGACGGGCGGGCGTACCCGGCGACGGTGGCGTCTCTGGACGGAGAGCGCTGCAGAGTCCGTTTCGACGGCTACGGCAACGAGGAGGACGTGGAACTGAGCGCGCTCCGAAGTCCAGATGCTAGTCTGCAAACACAGAGACAGAACTCCCAGGTAACATCCACCTTTACACCGCCAACGCACGTTTTTACACACAACGTTTTATTAAAAGCAGTCAGCAGAATGAACTCTTCACAGACTTTGTGAACTGAGCGTAAAGGCTACAACGATAAAACAAAACAAACAGCGTTGCTATTGTTAATTAAATAAAGACAAATACTTTTAATATATTATTGTAATTGTTCACTTCCCTTTTTAAATTGACCAGTTAGCATGAAAATCATCCGTGAATTTGTACCTTTTTTTTTAAAGGCTTTAATTTTTTAATTGCTTATCCTTTAATTAATGAAACCCCGTAACATTTTCTAAGTAGCAGAAACAAATTTGCTTAAGTCATGTTAAGATACAAATTCAGAGATGCTTTTCATTGTCGTCGGTACATTTTAAATAAAGTAAATTAAAAAAAGTTAAAAACCCCTTCATACATAAAACAGTGAGTAAACTGTCCAGTACTGTCGCTGTGTGTGTGTGCAGGACTGGAAACCTGGTTCTCGGTGTCGGGCCGTGTACTCGGAGGACGGTCTGGTTTATCCGGCTGTCGTTCTGTGGGTCAAAGGTCAGCGCTGCGGCGTTCGCTTCGACAACTACAACAACGAGGAGGAGCAGGACGTCGGCAGCCTGCTGAACCCCGACGAGCTCCGCGGACCCAGCAGAGCCGCTGCAGCCAAGGTACAGACCTGGACCTGGAACCGGACCCAGAACTGGGTGTCAGACCTTAATAGTTTCATCTGTTACTTAAGCAAAAGTAGTAATACCAGTGTAGAAATACTGTTACCAGTAAAAGTACACAAGTAATATACTGAAAGTACCGAAGGGAGAAGTACTCAGTATGCAGAATGGCCCGATTCAGATTCATATGTTACATTGCTGCTTCTAACGAGGCCTGTGAGCCAATAGTATAAACACTGTTGGTATCACGTGGTTCAGCTGACGTTAGCACAAATGAGCTGTCTTAGCTTAATCGTCCGAACGACAGTAACCCATAAAATTACAGTTCTGCATATTTAAACTAAACCAACAACGACTGCCGGCAGCCGTAGTCCTTAAAACCTTAACTGATGTGTTGTCTCCGGTTAGACTGTCAAAATTAGAGAAATAACAGCTTCAGTCCCAGAGGAGCTTCGTTAGCATTTTACGCAGGGCAAGTTGGCTGACCAGTCACTGGTCCGTCCGGGCCGGTGGCGGACTGGCCCGCTTATGAAAAGACGTTCGCTCTTCTTTAGGAGCGGGGCGGACGTTGGATCCCAATATATTACCGATGTGTCATGTCGAAGGTCAATTAAGTTCGGAACTACTGTAAATCTGCTCGTTGTACTGTTTGGACCCAAAACGTGACCGTTACTGAGGGTGTGATCTCATGTAGCAGTCTAACGTTAGCTCTATTATGAGACACTTTGAGGTACTTGTGGCTAGCTCGCCGTGTAGCCAGCTGCGTTGAGCTCACGTTAATATAAAAATCTGAAAATACCGACGTGACCGTACAGCCGTCCTTTCTCCCTGCGGCCGTTGTTGCCGTGTGGCGCTCAGCTGTGTTTTATAAATTTGATTTCAGCAAGAAAACACTTCGACTAATGTCAGGTCAGCGCTACGCTAACGCTAATAATGTTCGTACGTACGTTTAATGTACGTGGAAGCATAAAGTAACAAACTGGAATCACTCAAGTACATCAGAATTATGCTTCAGTACATTACATGAGCAGCGTTGTACGCTGTAGTCCGACATTTGTTTCAGTGTGAATGTTGTGGAAGGATCGAAGTAGGTGCGTGATAGCAGCCGTGTCGATTTGTCTTTCCAAACTTCACGCGCAGCGATTGATCTGACTCTTTTAAATATCTGTGATTTTTGTTTTGTGTACGTTTTTGCAAGTATGTTATAAGAGACTCGACTGAGTGAAACGCTGAGAGACCTTGAACGCATCCTGAAGTCATTGAAAGTGAGGGAGCGTTACAGAGTTAACTAACTAACCAAACTCTTCATCATCTGAGGTGTTTTTCATTGATCCTGCAGGGCAGCAGCCGGACGTCCAGTGTAACCAGCAGTGAGGAGAACCAGCGGGAGAGAGGAGCGGCGAGGAGGTCGGCGTGGAGAGATGATGAGCACAACTCCTCCTGGGTGAGTCTCCGTCAGCGGCAAGGAGGAAACCGTCCCATCTGCTGGACAACTGCTGGCTCTGCATTTGCATGAAATGATTAAATCCAAACCGTCCAGAGACGCTGGTTACGCCTGGTGTCACGTGACCGACTTTAACCATTTCCATTCGCCGAAGAAGACCGTGAGATGCAGTTGAAAGCTCTAAAAGCTAGCGAGAGACTTTTGTTGTCCTAGAAAGGTTTTTAATGTGCAACGCAGTGAATTGATAGTACAAACAATCACACCAAGCATTTAATCCAGCCGTTAATCAAACAGCAGGAGTGACAGAGACCTAGCTGAGTTGTATTCGTGTCGTGAATAAAGAATCGTTCGCGGCTGTTTCACCTGAGACGTGGTTCCTCAGGTGGGTTCTGACTCAGACCTGCTGTGAGCTCTGCAGGATTTGGTTGAACTTGATCCAGTACTTGTTGTATTTTGCGTGCCAGCAGGTTAAAGAGAAACCCAGTAAAGTGGAGAAAGAAGAGAAGAAGAGAGGAAACCAGCGGAGAGACGGAGCAGAGAAACCGACCGATCACAGCTTTTCATTCTTCCCTCCGTTTCCTCCTCCTCCTGAGTCGGGCTCAGGGGTAAAACCGACCCGCTTAATATTTATCAAACCAGTTATTAATATCATCATTGTCTGACACCGTGTCTCCCTCTCCAGGGCCCTGTGTCCTTCATCCCTCCTCCTCCTCCTCCTCCTCCTCTCTGGACGTTTGGTGGGAAAGAGTCCGGCAGCTCTCCGGCCATCAACGCCACCTCCAGCATGTTGATGCTCTGGTACATGTGTGGCTTCCACACCGGCAGCTTCATGGTCAGTGACACGTCCTCGCTCTGAATCCTCTTGCACTAACAGCAGGTCTGAAAGATCCAATAACGTTTGGGAGATAAACTTCGCTCTCGGAGTGCAAATCTAATATTCACTCTGTCTGAAGGTGAAGCTTCGTGTTTTTATCGGAGCTGCTCTGCGGAGGAGAGAATAATATATTTCCCATAATCGTAGGTGAGGTGTACTGATGAAAAACATTAATCACAATGTTGAGTATTTATAAAAATTAAACAGATATCTATAGATAAGAACGCTACAGAATCCTGATTCAGGTTCAGCCCTAATTAATATATGATATTCATTTATATCATATTATATAAATACAAATTCTAAACACACACAGAGGGTGTGACGCGTTGGTTCGCCACGTGTTCACGTCAGAGTTTTGAGTAAATAAATAAAAACCTCCTGAATTCTTTGTTTTAGTATAAATGAAGTCCTGGACTAACGTTAAACCTGTACCTGTACCACAACGACAGACTGCTTTTCTGTGGTAGAAACGTCTAGTTTAGAGGTCGGTTTGTGAGGTCACATGGTACGGTCTCTGTCTGGGCGTGCGAAGGGTCACGGAGGACGAGACGCTCGTACGCGTGGTGATTTACCGAAAGTCCGAGTTGTACTTATCGCACAGACGTCCTCACGCATCAGACTGCTCCGTTAAAACTCCATATTCTGCTGTTTTCATGAAGGAGACGTCCTCGCCGTTAAAGTAGCGTCTCGTGTTTTATCCTCGAAACGCTGCTGTGCAGCATTAATTCCTCTCATGTGGACTCGCTGTGGACCGGTACGTCCGCTGATGTGCAACGGCGACGTTTTAATTCTGTTTAAGGAAATAGCGTCTTGTTTGTCTGTAAGCTTCGAGCGGGTGTTTGATCCTGAGTCAGCAGCTTTAACGGCTTTCAGAGGGACAGATTATTGTCGCTGCGTTTAATAAACATGAGCTCGCGTTCAGAAACGGCTGATTGTAGAAATACAGAACGCTGTTGGTTGAAAACGACGTTTTCACTTGAATCGAACTCCGCAATGGGCCGATGGCATCGTCCCCGATGTCGCCACGAATGGATTTATGCAAATCACTTGCTTAACAGTCGCACGTGCAGTCACAGGAAGCGCACGAAGGCGTACAAACGCACGCACCTGTGGATTCTGCTACATGCGTAGCGTACGTACGTCTCGTCCTCCGTGACCCTTCACACCCCCCATAGTGTGTGTGTGTGTGTGTACACTGATGTGTGTGTGTGTGTGAATGTGTTTCAGGCTCAGCAGGAGTTCAGGTCCAAAGACTGAGGTAAGAACCCGTCCACACTGAACACACCTGTACAAAACACTCACCTGAGTTTACTTCGTGATTCATAGACCTGAGATGTAAAACGTGAACTGTAAGTTAAAGGAGCACATAAGTGTTGGGTTTGTCAGGCAGGTAGACTGATGAAAGACTCTGTCCAGGTGCATTGTGGGAAATGAAGGATCCAGTGGACTGAAAGTCAGCATACGTCTCTACCTGTGCTGCTCAGACTGACTAAACACCACAGTATCAGTACATTCATTCACTTAATGTGGGAATTCAACTTGGAAACAGCCGATTTACTCCGAGTCTCCTTCACATCAGCAGGTGATCAGAAACGCTTTTCTAAACGCCAGCGTCGCTCCTCCTCGTGTCTGGCGGCAGCCGCTCCGTCACGACAGATTTCGTTATTTAAAAGGAAAAACAAAGGCCACATCTGACCGATAAGTGTGACTTCGAGTGTCTGTGAGCAGGAAATCTGAAAACTGAGCGTCCTCCTCCATATTTATTTTAGTTTCTTTTCTCTTTTGCTTTCTGCTTCAGAGCCAGAGAGGATTATGGGACGAGCTGGGACGATCCTCTTTTCTTTTTCACAGTGCACTTTTACATTTGTTTGAATATTTTTAAGATAATTTAGTTTGTTGTTATTTCGAAGGGTCCAGCATTTGGAAACAGTTCTGTTTCGTTTAGTTTGTGTTCAGCGATGTTTGTTCGTGTGTTTTAAATGTTTCTGTTATTAAAAAGAAAGGTGGATAACTTCAATCTCTTTATGTCGTCAATAAACTTAGATCGATATTTAAAGGTTCGGTTCACACAAATTACAAAAATCTATATTTCCTCTCTTCCCTCTGGTGTCTATCACGCAGATAGTTTTGGTTTTGTCTCTCCAGGTTTTAAGACACGTTGTGTGTCGGTGGTCTTGAACGCCTCGTGGTGTCAAACAGCTGGATTTATCATTCATAGACGTCGACCTCGTCAGTCAGAGGTCAGACTCCGAGGAGGATATTAAAGCCTCTTGTGTGCTTTGACGTAAACGGTGACACTCGGAGACCCTGAAGCGTCAGACCACTTCCTGTCGGTCTGAGGTCTTAAAGCAACATTCCCCCTAAAACGCAGCAGCTCTGTCCGAGCGCGCTAAACATGCCGTCACGTCCAGGTGACCTCGGAAACTGTTTCACTGATGTGAAAACATCAACAGTTCAGATACATATTCACGCCATGGCTTCCCCGCACATCCCGTTCCTTCGGCTTCGGTTTCGCTTCCACGGAGACGAATGTCGGAGCCAGACGCACTGAAACCGGCGAACAGTGAGGACAGCGCGTTTGTATCGACGTCACGTTCACAGATATCAGACACGAACTTTGTGAGTTCGGTGTTGTTATTATTTATATTACTGAGAGAAATGATGGACAATGAGTTTGATTTAGCCGGATACAGAAGATCTTTTTTATTTCATAGATTTGGACATTAATCAGTTATTTATAATAACAGCTGGTCACCAGCTTTATTGTAGCAGTGTCGGACTCATGCCGCCACGTCCTGTTTGGCGGAGCGGAGGTTCGTGTCCCCGCCGACCCCGGAGGTCAGTCTGCTGGTGTCTCATCAGCAGGTCAATATTGGCCGACTGACGTCAGAGCTGCTCACATATAAGCCTTCACGTCTGAGACCGAGACCTCAGTGTCCAGCGGACAGTCCGAGGTGTCCGGTGTTCCTGAGCGTCCCGCCCGGTCCGAGTCCCTCAGCGTCATGGTCAGCGGCAGGATGCTGCTCCTCGGCGCCTCCTGCTGGCTGCTGCTTGTTTTGGGGAGCAGCGAGGAGCTGCCACAGGAGCGATCGGCTGAGGACGACGCCTTCGAGACACAAGCAGAGAAAGAGCTGGTGAGTCGAGACGCGACGTCTCACATTTATCTGCTAACGGAAGAAAGACACAGCAGCTTTTCACGCAGGTGAAGAGACGCTGTGGACTTTGTTCAAGAAGCAGGTGGAAGTCGAGACGTCCTGTTTATGTCCCGCCGTCTGTACCAACTTTATTTTAAATTGTAGCGGAGATCAAATCAGTCCGGCCGACTTTTAAACGTAAATGCGTGTGAAATGATGCAGCAGACGCAGATTTCTGTGTATTTGATGGAAAAGCACGGAGTCGTGAGTTGAAGTTTGTTCTCCCTCCACAGATCGAAGCTCTGCAGGAAGTTCTGGAGAAGTTAAAGAACAAACAGCTGCCGTCGTCGGAGAAGAAGCTCGGCTGGGTTCCTGCAGTAAGACTTATTCTTGTGATAATTAAAGGGTCGCTGCCGCGGGTCCGCTCAGGGGATCCACATTATATCCGGTCTGGTTTTGAGTTTGTCTTGAATAACAAACTGAACCCAGATGAAACCGTGTTGATAAAGTCAGAGTTGATGAACGAGAAGTTCCCAAAACAGAGCAAAGCCTTCGAGCGCAGATCCGTTCAGTGAAGCCACAAAGCGGCAAATATTAAATATAGAAGTTATTTTGCTGCTGGAGCTTTAATTAATAACCGTCGTGAATACGAGGGACGTTCGCCTCTGACAGCGTGTTAAACAGTAACTCGAGCGACCTCCAGTGACGTACAGGTGCACCGCAGTACGCTGTGACATCACTGCAGGCCGTGGTCCGCCGCTGTCAGGCGACTCTTTAACTCAGGACTCAGGTTTGATTCCCGTCAGCTCACGTTGCTGCAGGTAAAGAGTTTTACTGGAGATTCACTCGCGCAGCTGACGCGCAGTTTTAATGTTCATGTCGAGTCTGTTGGTCTGATTATTACTGTTACTGAGTGTGACTTATAATAAATGAGTTAGACGGTGAAACATGTTGAAGTCTCATCGCTTCTACAGAAATGTTTCAGACTAAGTTTATTCAGGCCAAGTGTTCACTTACCGTCAGGTTAAAGTCGCTAACCTCCCGTCGGCGTCTCTGCTCGTCGGCGTGACGCCGTGAACGATGTGAATTTTCTCTGTATCATAAAGTTATAAACATACAAGATGGAGGACGCAAACATTAAGCTTTACAGATTGGTGTCCTGCCGGGTTCATGTCCTGGTTGTATTGTGTGTCAGTGTGCTGCAGGTGAGCAGTGTGCGGTGCGTAAAGGGTCGAGGATCGGGAAGCTGTGTGGATGTCCCGCAGGAACCGTCTGCAACTTCAGCGTCCTGCAGTGTCTGTAGAGTGCCGAACCCTCTTCCTGTTCGAAACTCCAAAATAAAGGCACGTTTTTCAAAACTCCACTGCTCTTTGTTTTTTATCCTCTACAGTTCAAACATCCGGCTACATACTTAAGTACAAGTTTAAGGTACTTGTACTTCACTTGAGTATTTCCATTTAATGTCACTAATACTGCACCACGTTTCAGAGCGAGATATTACATAAACATTTGATCGGTTTATAAAATACTTTATTGATAAAGTAGTTAAAATATATGCTGCTCACATTAACACATCAATAATAATGAAATCACATAAAACTGAAAGGGCCGAGTACTTTACTTTTGACACTTCAGTACATGTTAATACTTCTATACTTTAGTAAAATTTCGAATGCAGGACGTTTACTTGGAGTATGTGTATAATGTAATTGTGCTACTTTGACTTAAGTAAAAGATTTTAATACTTTTTCCAACTTTACTATTTTTGTGTCGCAGCTCTGAAGCATCAGTTTATTGACGAATTGATTTTGTTTTAATATTTATCGCTATTTTCCTCCTGTTTGATTAAAAACTACAGCGAGCAGCTGTTTGAGGAAGTTACTGAGCCTTTTTAAACATGAAACTACATATCTGTGTTTTTAAAGATTGACGTCCTCAGCGGGAACCAATGGGCTCGCAGCTGAGAGCCGCAGACAGGAAGTCAGACAGACGCGTTGCTGATTTAGCAGAAATATAGTGAGATTATTAATACGAAACAAGTTCTGATACACAAACCTGTTCTCAGTTTGTTCAGTGAAATATTGGGTCATTTTACGTCTGAGCTTGAAACTTATTTCATTATTTAATAACTGCACGAAGCTACACTGAGTAATGAGGCTGGCAGCTGATTGGCTGCAGGTGTTAATGCCTTCCCTGGCCCCTAACCTGAACCCTAAAACCAAGACTTAACCCTCAGAAAGCCGCCTCTGCCCGGGACACGAGTCCCCGTAGTGTGCACTCGGGTTAAAGTCCTCACCGGGATACAAGAACATGAAACACACACACACTTCCTGCATCAGCAGACAGAAACCTTGAGATATATTTTTAAACACAATTTAATGATCTCAAAAAGTCTTAAATGTTCTGAAAGTGAAACTTTGGTGTTTTACGACAGAAAACGTAAAGCGAAGTTGAGCAGCAGACTGAAAGGCCCAGCGGAGAGAAACTTCATTTCACTTCTTTCTTCCATTTTAAACCTCTGAAACGTTTTACGGGTCCACGTGTTCAAATCCCGATAATGCAACTCATTATGAGGAAATTAATCCAAATGATGTGCGAATGTGACTGAAGAGTTGTTAGTCGGTGAACAGCAGCTGAACGTGACAAAAGATGGGAGTTGTCTACAGGCAGGAATACAACTCAACACGTGTGGAAAATAAAGCTTCAAATAATAAATAAATTAGGAATTAATATTTACTTGGCTTTAAATCTTTCAGGGAAAACAGTTTTTCTTAGAATTTATATCAAAGTTCTTTGTAGAAAACTTGTGAAATGATGGCACCAAAAAACAAAGAGTTACCAAACGAGGCTCACATTCTTCACCTGATCCGAGACCAGGGGCCGGGTTCACCGGTTAGGGGCCCCGTTCGCGCCCGTTCCTCTCACTCTGTGGACTACGCCGCTCTTAAATAATGAGTTTGCTGAGTCGTATTTGCATTAAAGAGCGACTTATCAGGTTTATTTCAACCTGTAACGTACCAGAAACACCGCGTTAGAGAGCCACAGAAATGGGAAACACGGCAGGTTGAAATAAACCCACTGATATCGATACCAAGAGGGCTCCAGTCCAGACCTGTGGAGGGTCAGAGTCCTGATCAGACTGGTCTGTGCAGCTTCATCGGCTGGTCTGGAGTCAGTTTGCAGTAGTTTAAGCACACGGTCGGAGCAGAAGAGCTCAGAATGAAAAAACAAGAAAAGAAACTTCTTTGAAATAATAAACAGGAGGAAAATTTGGCCTCGTGATTCTCCACAAAACACCGATTGTATCTTCCAATACCACCTTAAAAAAATAATGATTGTCCTGCTCGGGTTCCTCGAGCAGCTTTGGCGTTTTATCTTCAGTAACTGTTTGGTCCGTTTTCTCTTCCTCCGGCGGTCATTGGTCCGTCCTCTCTCTCTCCAGTCCGCAGTCAGCTGACATCCACACCTGCGGTAAACACGACTTGTCGGATCCGTCAGAAGGTGACGACGCCCCCGACAGGACTATCTGAACAGAGACACAGAACACCGATCAGATCAATCAGCAGATCAATAGTTCCAGCACTTACAACGTGCGACCAAAGGTCAGGACGCGGAGACCAGCGGTGCGTCATCATCAGTCATTATTTTAAAGGAAATGAACGACTTATACAAGAAACCAATTATCAAAAACCCACTAAGTTCGTTTAAAATAGTTTCGTCACTCCTTTTATTCTTTGTCTTTCTTTTATTTTGGGGATGTAAACAGGAAGTATAATGTTGCCATGGAGTCAGTGAGTTAGCTGTGAGCTACACCTTTTGCTCCCCTGTATTTCAGCCTATATTTGTTCATGTTTAGGCAAACTGTCCCATTAAAGCAGCCGAACCAGCAGTCAGCAGCTCCTGTCTGCAGTGGACCCGTGGACGGACAGACAGCTGTCTCTGGATCACTGTGAGACTGAAGGAAACTTAAAAACGTGATAATCTCAGGCAGGTTCTGCAGCCGCTTTCTTCTCTGGCGTCTCAGCTGGTTTATGGAGGTTTATTCTGACTGAGTTACGACTCTGAGAGGGAGTGCGATCTTTGACAACTTGTTTTAAAGCATCTTAAATCAGCTCGGTCTGAAAACAGTCTCCAGTCAGACAGTTGTGGTTTTACGTGTCCGGGGCTCGAAACATCGGCCTCTGAGGTTTGTCTCCACCATAATACAGCAGAGCTTAATGAAATTTAATTTGTGGACGCACTGGAGACTGTTTTCACTGGGACTGCCTCCTTTTAAACACCATTAACCTGGCTGTGATAATAACCCATCTCTGAGATAAGTGACAGTGCCACAGCAACATGCAGTGTTCTGCTGTCTGTTGACCTCTGACCTGCGGAGGCTGCGAACTTCATACAGCGTGTCGTCTTCGTCGCTCTCCACCGCGTCCATCTCCACAGAGTCATCGTAGTTGGACAGCAGGCCGTACTTCTTCCTCTGGGCGGGTCGCTTCAGCCTGAAAATGACGTTTGGTGAATGAGATGCGTGCTGAACTCAAGAGTGCCTCCACCTGTTTTATAAAACCACCTGAATCGTAGTTTACCGAGTATGTACAACTGCTGATAAGTGTTAAATTGGGAGATTTATGGATGGAGTTTGGTGTGACAGCTGTCCACACGCAGGGGGCAACAGTACCTTCTTAACAAACCTAAATCCTGCCATTCACCTGTTTGTGGACAGACACCGCACCAAACTCCATTCATAAATTTAGTGATTTAATGCTTCTTCTCTTAGCATCAGTTCTACATAGTCTGTAAGATGTGACTTGTGTTCTTATACAGCTGGAGGAGCCACTCTTCAGTTCAGCTTGCATCTGATCTGACATTTTTTGGACAAAATAAAACAGGCATAGTTTTACATTGTATTTTAATAATGTGTTACATATATAGTACATTTTGTCATTTATTAATGGGCTGTCCACAGGCAGCTGTGCTCTTATTATTAAAGTAAGATTATAGTTATTCTCACCACACCGCTAGGATGCAGAGGTAGAGACTTTGTGCTGTATTACTAGACAACATTAGTGTGAGTCAGTAGGTGAACCTTTTCAAAAGAGTCAGTTTGATGTACGAGATGCCGAATTGAAGAGAAGCCACTAAAATTGTACAAAAGGGCATAAATCACCTTTTACATCATGTGTACATCTGCTGATACTAGAGGAAATACTAAATTGCTAGATTTATGAATGAAGTCTGGGGTGACGCAAAGTAATTTATCATTATTTTTGGATTATTCTTAAAATGTATCAGCTAAACTAATATCCTTCTGTAGTTTTGTACAACCCTAATCCAAGCTGCGCCAAAAACTAACATTACCTTTACAACAATCCTACATTCTGCTATTCCCCTGTATGAGCATGGACATCACGCCAAACTCCATTCAGAAATACAGTGTTTTAATGCTTCTCTTATCAGTAATTGTACAAACACTGTAAAGTGTGACGTATGCTGGATAAGCAACTCGTCAGTTCAGCTTGCATCTGATCGGAGAAGACTTGTAATAATTATTAAGAAAAGTTTTTAAAAAGGCAGATAGTTTGACGCTGTATTTTGTTAACGCGTCACCCACACATTTAGTTATGTACTCTTATTTCCCTACATATATGAATGGAGTTTGGCGTGAGGTCCGTCCATACGCAGCAGTAACAGTTGTTCTCACCGCACAGCTCGGATGAGGAAGTAGAGAACTCCGATTATGGTGATGCCGATCAGGACGTACAGGGCCCTCTGGATCATGGAGCTGTCCACGTTGAGGCTAAACAGACCTCCGTGACTCTTCCCGCCGCTGTGTGTCGAGTTTGCCCCGCTGGAGTTCGTCACCGCGGGTCCGGGCGCCGCGGTGCTGCCGGCGGGTTTGGTCACATCCGCCGCCACGGACACGAACACCCAACAGATGGGCACGAGAACCGCCGAGAGAACTCTGTAAAAAGTCATTTTACATCGATCAACACTCCACGCGAAGTAAAAGACAAAACAATGGCGGCTTGGTCGGACTTTTTAACCGGAACCGGACTTTTCCAGAGACACGTCGCGTTAGCTGAACTCTGCCTCGGGTTGTGTTGATATAAAGTAAAGCCAAACTAGGAAGTTCACGTCCCCCTACTACTGACGTCAGAGAGGCGTGGGGCAAATTCTCCCTCAGTTTGACTCGTAGGACGTCAGGCCGTACCTGCCAACCAATCACACAGGGAAGCCACACACCTGCAAGACTATATGGAGGGTTTAAATCCCCGTGTCACAGTATAATAGTGAGCAAATGAATCAGAATCAGAATCAGAAATACTTTATTGATCCCCGTAGGGAAACTCTTTGTTCCAGTAGCTCTTCTTTACGTCAGTGCACACAGGAGAAAACGATAATTTAAACTATAAACAGGTCAGAAATAAATTAAGTAACATGTTGGTATAAGTATAAGATAAACTAAGTGTCGAGTACCAAGTGGGTTTACTGGTAGATGGTGAAGTACAGTATAAATACAATGTCACTAATTATGTAATAAATAATAGTAAAAGCGGAGGTGCATGTACTGTCGAGAGTAATTGAGGTATATCCGTAACAGTAATAAGAAAAACTAACAAGGGAAAACTAATATTGCACTTGAGGAGTAAACAGAATATTGCACAATTATTATTAAGATGTAATGCTCAATGTCCAGTTTAGTGACCTAGGGTCAAACAGACTAATCCTTAGAGGGAGGAGTTAAAGAGTTTGATGGCCACAGGCAGGAATGACTTCCTGTGGCGCTCTGTGGTGCATTGTGGGGGGATGAGTCTTCCGCTGAAGGTGCTCCTTTGTTTAGCCAGCACGTCATGGAGCGGGTGGGAGACGCTGTCCAAGATGGCGTGTAGTTTGGCCAGCATCCTCCTCTCTGACACCACCGACAGAGAGTCCAGCTCCACCCCCACAATGCCACCGGCCTTACGGATCAGTTTGTTCAGTCTGTTTGCGTCCGCTACCCTCAGCCTGCTGCCCTCAGCCTGCTGCCCCAGCATGCAACAGCATACAGGACAGCACCGGCCACCACAGACTCATAGAACATCTTCAACATTGTCCGGCAGATGTTGAAGGACCTCAGCCTCCTCAGGAAACAGAGGCGGCTCTGGCCCTTCCTGTAAACAGCCTGAGTGTTCTTAGCCCAGTCCAGTTTATTGTCTAAGTGTACTCCCAGGTACTTGTAGTCCTCCACAATGTCCACACTTACCCCCTGGATGGAAACCGGGGTCACTGGTGCCTTGGCCCTCCGTAGATCCACAACCATCTCCTTAGACTTTGTCGCATTGAGCTGCAGATGGTTCTGCTCACACCATGAGACAAAGTTCCCCACCACAGCCCTGTACTCAGTCTCAACACCACCGCTGATACATCCCACCACAGCAGAGTCATCAGAAAACTTCTGAAGGTGGCAGGACTCTGGGTGGTGGCTGAAGTCTGTGGTGTAGATGGTGAAGAGGAAGGGAGAGAGGACAGTCCCCTGAGGGGCCCCAGTGTTGCTGACCACGCTGTCTGACACACAGTGCTGCAGCCGCACATGCTGTGGTCTGCCAGTCAGGTAGTCCACAATCCAGGACACAAGGGGGGCGTCCACCTGCATCACTGCCAGCTTCTCCCCCAGCAGGGCCGGCCGGATGGTGTTAAAAGCACTGGAGAAGTCAAAAAACATGATCCTCACCGTGCTTGCCGGCCTGTCCAGGTGGGTGTGGATGCGGTTAAGCAGGTAGATGATGGCGTCCTCAACTCCCAGTCGGGGCTGGTAGGCGAACTGAAGGGGATCCAGGAGGGGTCTGACCATGGGCCGCAGCTGTACCAGCACTAGTCTCTCCAGGGTCTTCATTATGTGGGAGGTCAGTGCCACCGGTCTGTAGTCCTTGGAGCCACTGGGACGTGGCGTCTTCGGCACAGGAACGAGGCAAGATGTCTTCCACAGAATGGGGACCCTTTGAAGACTCAGGCTCAGGTTAAAGACGTGTTGAAGGACTCCACAAAGCTGGGGGGCACAGGCTTTTAGCACCCCGGGGCTAACGCCATCGGGGCCTGCAGCCTTGTTCGAGTGGAGCCTCATCAGCTGTCCTCTCACCTGGTCAGCAGTCAGGCACACAGCAGAAGTTACAGGTGGGGGAGGGGGGGAGTCGTCGGTCTGGAGAGGGCCGTTAGCCTGATGGGGAGGGGGGAGCAGAGTACTCAGAGGAGATTGAGGGCCGACAGCAGCTGAGTTAGAGGGGGGATGACCAGGAGCCGGTGTGTCGAATCTGTTAAAGAACAGATTCAGTTCGTTGGCCCTGTCCAAGCTGCCTTCAACTCCTCTGCTGCCAGTCGGTCTGAAGCCAGTGATGGTCTTCATGCCGCTCCAGACCTCTCTCATATTGTTCTGCTGGAGTTTCCGCTCCAGCTTCCTCCTAAATATATAGCCAAAATCTTAAAACTTGGTTTTTTTTTTCAGATATTCTCAGATGCTGAACTGAAGAGAGGCTCCTTCAGCTTTATCAGACACATTTAGCTCAGCATAAATACCTACTGATATGAGAGTAATCATTAAATTGTAAGATTTATGGATGGAGTTTGGTGTAATGTCTCTCCATGTACAGGTGAATGGCTGTTCTGAAGGTAACGTTAGTTCTTGTCACAGTTTATGAGAAGGCACAGAACTATCGGGATATTAGAGTTACTGATAACTGTTTTATATATTTATATATATATATAAATCTATATACTTTTAAAAAGTTCAAATAATTGTTAGGTATGCTGGATGCAGCCATACATGTGAGTTTACAGTGTGCACCATTGCCAGCAGGAGAGAACGCATTAAATTGCAGAATTTTAAATAGAATTTGGTGTGTATTTATTTGTCTATCTGATAAATTATTAATTAAAAAATCACGATAGATTAATTGACCTTCTGCAAAAACCTGCTCTTTGTCCTCAGCCAGATCAATCACATCTGACCTTTAGGCCATTCTCATATTTAATTGATCACCCAGTCAAGTCCAAGTCATGTGACTCCAGCCCTCACCTGTACACTAGTAAAGGTCAAAGTTCACCAACATGCTGACCTCTGTGCAGCTGCAGTTTCCCCCTGATTCTTACCGACGTCCCGTGTAAACGTCACAGAACCGAGGTTCCTGGCTCCAGCTGAAGAACACGCAGAAATCGCTGAACTGATTTATCTCCGTGAAAATGTAAGACATTGAATACGCAAAATTCAAATAAAAACGCACTTGATTTATTTTGAGCTCTTTAAACTTCACATTTCCTGATTCCCACACTTCTTGTCCACAAGTCTTCCAGGTTCCAGGTTCCAGGTTCCAGGTTCAGGAGCCGTGAGCGGTGCACCGCCGTGTCCGCTTGGTGTCAACGCTTCTCCAAAACATTTCATGGAATAATGTGTTTTTTAAACAGATCAACATGTTTACAAGACTGAACAACCACAGAACTGTTTGCTGTTTGCTGCCGCAGCTTTGACTGATGTTCGCTTCATCGCTGAGTGTCTGCAGACGTTCCTCCAGCAGCAACAGCCTCCAGGTAGGCTCTGTGTTACCTGAGAGGCAAAGCCCAGGGCAAACAAATATTGTATGTTTTAATGAGCTAATTACAGTACGTTTAGACTAAATGTGACTCATTTAACTGAATAAATACATGAAATACCTTTACCTCTGGGGGAAAGTTTCAGCAGAAACCAGACCTCTGTGGCAGGTCTCAGCTGGATCCGGGCCTCCGTGGGAACATCTGGACACCGTCACAGGTCTGAGGTCTCCTCTTGGCTGATGTTTGTGTCTCCAGGTCGGCGGCGGTCCTGTTTCCTCTGGCAGCTTTAATCCTGGATGTCCGGCAGCTTTTTACCTGACGAGCACTGAGCACGCTCACATCTGGACAGCTGACATCACTCGCGAGTCCGCTCACCTGTCCGTCCTCGCTGCTGTCAGGGTCAGGCGCGCTGCTCACAGCCGTGGAGTTAAACAGCTGACGTCACAGAGGAACACGGACGGCGCTCGCTTTCTGCACACCTGGCTCAGGTACTTTCTGAAGATGAAGTCTGCATCCTGTCAGGTTCATGAGCAGCAGAGCTTTTGTCCACAGGGGGGCGCTGGACTTCAGTCAGCTGGTCCCCACTGTGGGTCTAAACTGGACGATACCATGCAAAATATTTAGCTGATTTTTTAATAATGTTTCATATATTTACTGATATTTGCCGGAAGTTGTTTGTATGTTTGATCCCACAGAGATTGATCACGTTCCTTTCACATGCAAAGGGTTTACGCTTCCATATACACTGTGTGTGTGTGTGTGTGTGTGTTAACTTCCTCCCTAACCTCAAACCCCAGCCTGAAGGGAACCTCAACCAAACACAAACATGAGCGCAGAAGAAGACGAAGCCCCCCAAAGACCCAAGACACGAACCAGATCAAAATGAAAGCAGTGCGCTGGTTGCCAAGGTGTTGCTCTGTGTGTTGCTAAGACACACAGGTGGATGCTGCGCGGTTGCTAAGACACACAGGTGGATGCTGCGCGGTTGCTAAGACACACAGGTGGATGCTGCGCGGTTGCTAAGACACACAGGTAGATGCTGGCCGGTTGCTAAGACACACAGGTGGATGCTGCGTGGTTGCTAAGACACACAGGTAGATGCTGGCCGGTTGCTAAGACACACAGGTAGATGCTGGCCGGTTGCTAAGACACACAGGTAGATGCTGCGTGGTTGCTAAGACACACAGGTGGATGCTGCGCGGTTGCTAAGACACACAGGTGGATGCTGCGCGGTTGCTAAGACACACAGGTAGATGCTGCGCGGTTGCTAGGGTATGTGGTGTATTATAGGTGGCTGTTATGGTGTTTAGTATGGTTGCTAGGTTGTTGGTAAGGTGTTTCCAGGTGTTGCTGATTTAATTAAAAGTCATTTGGGTTAATAAACATTAAAAGTCATTTCACTCCCGGTATCATAATATTCTCTTCTACATTTGTATTATTTCTAACTGTAAGCAGCTGAACTTTCCTTCAGTTAGAGCAAACAGAAACCGGAAGGATGATTTAAAATAAATTCCTCCCCCATTAAGGACTCCCTTAAATATTTTAAGGTGGTATTGATTGATGAGGAACGTGTCTTCTGTCTGGCGTGAATCACACAGCAGCTGATGAAGAACTACATGCTGTTTAACGGGCAGAGTCACGTGGTTCTCTGGAGCAACGCGCGCGTGACGTGTCAGGGTTGCGGGTTTGATTCCCGCAGGATCAAAGCCTCCCGGTGAGCGTTTCTGTATTTAGGTTATTTCTGTATTTAGGTTGCTGACAGAGGCTCCGCTGACTGACCGGCCGTTCCGCCAATGAGAGCGCGGCCTGGTCCCGTGCAGGGCTGTGATTGGTCGGCGCGGTGACGGAGGGGCGGGGCCGTGAGATTACAGCATCTCTCTGTCTGCGGATCCAGCGGACATCTGGAGCAGCCCTGCCCGGGAATCAAGCCTCCGAGCGCCGCCATCCCGCTCCGAACCTGCCCGGGATTCGCCGTTTGTTTCCCGGTAAAAACGCAGCCGGGCTCCGGTGTTGTTGTCGCGGCTCTCCGGGCTGGATCTCCACCGGGAGGCTGCCGGGCTCCGGAGGGACCGTTTCTCCTGCTAAAATCACGGAAATACGAATAAAACCCGGGAGGGGGATGATGGACTGAACTGATCCGACATCTGAGAGGGTTTTAGGCCCGATGGAAGCTGCGACACATCTGGACCTGGTGCGCCTGGATCCCGGTTCCTGCTCTAGTCCGCAGTAGAGAGCCCCGTGCGTCTCTGAGGATTTCATTTATTTGTTTCTTTGTGAGTTTTTCAGTTCTGGTCTTTCTCTCTGATCAGCGGTCCTGGTCGAGAGTTTTCGGGAGCAGGCGGATCCTCCTCCTCCTGGTCTGGATTAAAGCCCATCGGGATCATGAATCATCCCCCCTCTGCTCCTCTAATCTCGGCTTTACCGAGCTGGATTTAAATCTGAGATCTGATCTGGATTACTCTGCTCCTGGTTCTGATCGGGTCACACCTGACCCGGTCTGAACCGGTCCCGGTCCTGGTGTGAACTTGGACTCGTTCCTGGTCCTCTCGGTCCTGGTTTGGGGAGTTCTGCTGTCGCCATGCCGACGTCCCGGCCTGGTTCGGAGCCGGTGGAGTTCTGGGTGGACGGGTCGAGGCGGGACGGGGCGGTGGAGGAGTTCTACACCCTGAGCTCCGAGCTGGGCAGGTCTGGACCACATCATTAGGGGGCACAGGGGTGAAGTGACACACCGGTGGTGATGAGCTCACACGGACCCCC
>NC_058047.1:687500-757500 GCF_020085105.1 Siniperca chuatsi | reverse complement strand
TCAGCAAAATATTTCTTCCTGCAGTGTTCAAACTTGTTTCCGTGAGCTCTGGACGGTTGCTAGGGTGTTACTTTGTGGTTGCTAGGGTGCCTTGGTCAATGTTGGGTTGTTACTAGGTGGTTGCTACAGCGACCGTGTTCATCAGGGATGTATTAGCAGCCCAAAAACAATTGTCCCCATAGACCTCCATTATAAAAGAGGCTGCTGACAGGACGCCTCCAGCTGCAAACAAGCTCGCTTATTACTGCCTGCGTTCTGAATGTTTAAACCGTGACGGTTTTATATTTGTAAAACTTTCACAGACTCTAGAAATAAGATTTGTGTCAAGTCTATGGGCCAGTGGGAGAAACACCACTGAGCATGTGCAGCGCACAACATGGAAGCAAACCAGGAAGCTAGGAAACTGTTGTGGCTTATGCGCTCGTGAGCAACTTTCATCCAAGTGACTGGGCGCCATCTTTGAGTCCCATATCCAGTTCTTATAATACCTCCATGGGTTCATGCGCATTTAGAGTTTATAAAGTGAATTACTCTATAATTAATGTATAATTACTCTATAACTGTGCCTCAGATTCTGATTATAATGCCGGTTCTTATTAAACCCTGTTTCTGATTCTCGTCATGTTATTTGAGTAAAATAAGGAAAATAAAACGTGTAAACAGCAAAAAAAATAACCGGATGATTCCCGATGACTCAGGCTTAATAATATATAATAAACTTTATTCATACAGCACTTTTCAGAACAAAGTTACAAAGTGCTTCACATGGTTGAACCTGGATTAATTAACATTTCAGGAGGCAATGAGGCGAATATAATCAGACAATTCAAAATAATACAAACATAAAATGGAACTAGAAATACCGCCGTGGCGCTGCTTGCAGTCGCGTGACTCTGATGATGCGAGGCAGGAAGTGAAAGGCAGAATGGGCGAGATGGAGGAAAGCCCGCGCTGCGCTAGTTATCTGAACTCTGGAATCGCCCAATTCCTTCTTAAATTACGGCTAAAAACCTATTTTGGACGTCACAGTGACCTTTGACCTTTGAGTCAAAAGTGTCACCCCTCTGTTCCTGAGTTATGGCGTTGAATAACGGCCCAAAGAGTGTTCTTCCGGGACATTATGATGTCACAGTGAGGTTGACCTTTGACCTTTTGGATAAAAAATGTCATCACGTCATCGTTGTATCCCGTTAAACGTCTGTGTGAAACGTTCTCGTAATTACTGCGTCACGTCTTGAGTTATGGCCAAAAACGTGTTTCGCGAGGTCACAGTGACCTTTGACCTTTGACCGCCGAATTCGAAAACCCGCCCTCCAGGCGTTCCTGAGATATCGCATTCACAACCCGAGAACATAATGAAATAATAATATAAAACAACGATAATAACAATAATACTTAAACTCTGAATGATTTAAAGTTACAGTGAAACAGAAGTCGGAGCGTCTTTCTCTTCAGTAACGCGACGTTTTTCCGAGCGAAGCGGAACGTGTGGGTTTAATTAAATCCTGCGCATGTGATTGGATGGCTCGAGCGTGGGCGTGGCTTCGTGAATACGTCGTGCTTCTGCTCGCCTCCCTCACCTGTTCTCAGGTCAGCGGGAGGATAAAGGGATAAATTAGAGCTCAGCAACATTCAAATCGTATAACGCCCCAGCTGACCGCGAGCTAACGGTCAGGCGGGGCGTCGTACGATGGGCGGGGTTAGCTAGTCACCCCCAAATCATATTTGATTGGATAAATTAATGTAACCACGCCCAGAGTTCAGGACGAGTCGATAAGAAGCGATAAGAGGGATTTAGAATGAGTAATCAACACAGATCAGAACTCATCTCACTGGCTGTAAACTTTCCGTTTGGTTAAAAGGTAAAATGCTGTAAAATGTAAATGTTTTCTGTGTTCGTGCAGCTGAATGTTACCTGTTGGACCAGCTGCATCAGCATATTTGTACACCTGCTGCAGAAAACGCTGAGTCACGTTAGTCCACCTTCCCATCTCACTGTGTCTCTTTTGCAAAGCTCAGAAACTCGCCGTGTTGTAAATATTGTGCATCAGTACTTCACAGAGCTGGACTGAACAAACCTGACGTTCTCCATCAGAACCGGTTCTGGATCTCCAGCCTGAGCTCAGCGGCCGGGGTCAGAAAGCTGGACTACAACCAGCAGGACATTAAGTTAACACTAGCTCAGAGCTTTCACTCGTCTTCATCTAAACACTCTGAAACGCCTGCAGACTGTGCAGGACTCAGCTGCTCGGCTGTAAACCAGGACCCAGAGGTGCGACCACGTCACACCTGGTTCAGCCTCTTTACATCGGCCCCCTGTTGGTTTCAGGACTGACTTTAAGATCTTGTTGATTACTTTTAAGGCTCTTCATGGCTCCAGACTGTATTTTAGACCTTGTAATCCCTTATGAACCTTCACGTAGTCTGAGATCTTCGGGCAGGGGTCTCCTGTCTGTCCCTGAGTCCAGGATGGAAACTAAGGGGGACAGAGCTTTGGCCATCAGGGCCCCGAGGCTCTGGAACAACCTGCCCGAAGACATCAGGCTGTCTGAGTCAGAGTCTTCGTTTAAGTCTCGTCTCAAAACACATTTTTATCAGAAAGCAGATCCTGATTTTACCTGAACTGGTTATTTTATTTCTCTTGTTGTGAAGCACTTTGTACTTTGTCTTGATAAGTGCTCTATAAATATAATTTATTTTTATTATCATTATTATTATTTACGTCTCTGTGTAACATTTACAAAGTTAGAGAGTTAAAGATCCTGCTTGTGGTCTTCTCAGATCCAGCTGAAGGAGATCTTCGAGACGGACACCGACATCGCTCTGGTGCTGGAGCTGGTGACAGGAGGAGAGCTGTTCGACAGGTGTGTCTATAGAGTAGTTAGTATGTTACGCTACATGTTTATGTACGCTCTGTAGGCCTACACATGGATCACGTTTAAGAAAGGACGTTAGCTTCTTAAATGTCTGGCGTTTCTCACTCGTATCGCCGTCATCTGCTGCGTCTCTCCGGCGTCAGCTGCGTTTCCGTCCGCTAGTTTTTATTAAAAACAGCAGCTGGAGGGAATCGCAGAAAAGTCGCGAAAAAAATTTAAATATCGCAAAAAAGTTTTTACGCTCGGCCGAGGTAAAAAAAAAAGCTGGTTTATCAATAAAAGCAGAATGCAACAAAGTGCAACAGAAACAGATTGATAAATAAATAACTGCTGACGTCATGAAGAGCTGAGAGCATCAGCTGTGTGCGGAGCGATGAGGAGGCTGGAGCCTTCCTCACATGAAGCCGACAGAAACGTCAAGTTTCCATCATGTCTCCATCGTCTGAGCTTTTATTGACGTCGTCTCGCTGCGTCCTCTTCTTCTGCGCTGCTTTAACGGCAGCGGCAGCTCCACCAGCTGTTCGCCTCCATCAGCCAATGAGCAGCGGCGGGTGGAGACGAGCAGCGCGTCACGTTTCTTCTTCATGAGTTTCTGTAAGTTCGGTCAAAATTTGCTCTACATTTGGATGGAAGCTGCTGACAGTAACCAGGCAGGTGAACACCTGTGCTGTCAGGTAAATCCAGATTTTGACACTACGGCACTTCACTTTTATTATTATTTTTACAGCATTTATTTTTATTTTTGATATCCACATGGGCAATTATGTATAATTAAATAATTATATTATTTATTATGTTATTTAGAAAAATCCCCTCCATTCACACTAACAGCAGCTTGTGGCTACAGACTCCTTTTTATAACATTTTGTGAACAAATTGATTTAAAATGAAACCTGTAGAATACAGTATTCTGACCGCACTGACAGATGTTTCATTGTTTTAGGGCGATGTGGTTTTTATATACAGCATTATCTCCACGAGGTCGGGGTTTAGCAGAGTCTGTGTTTGTGTCACGTGGTATTTCTACCTCGTGTTTGTCTGCAGGATCGTGGAGCGTGGCTACTACAGCGAGAGAGACGCCGCTCACGTCATCAAACAGATCCTGGAGGCCGTGGCGGTAAGACTGCTGCACCGTGTCTGTCCTCGCTGTCAGGAGAATCCCACGCTGTCCGAGGTTCTGGTTTTCATCACACAGACTGGTCCCAGTCAGGATCCTCCAGCTCCACCCTTCCCTCCGCTCATTAGATTACTGTTCACTTCCTCCATCTCTGTTCGGTCTCTCACACTAAGCCACAGATCTCTGGATATCTCCGGACGCACAGAGATGAAACTGACGTCCATCTGAAACATCTGACAGGATTTCAGTAACTGTTGGACTGCACTTCTAACGGCAGTCTGTATTTTGACTTTTCCTGCTGCTGCTCAGAAGCAGACTGTGCGTTTTGTGGTGTAGGAGTTCTTCCTCCTCCAGCCGATGAATCAGAGTCTTCCTGTTTCTTTGCAGATTTAATCAAACATGAAAGTGGCACGAAATCACATTTAAATGTCAACATGTGATGTGTTAAAAAACCACGAGGCGTTCACCGACATGCTTACACAACACTGCGCTTTCAACAAGGAGCTTATTTGAGCCCAACATGGCTGAATATGCAGCAACAGGAAAAAACACTGTAATTGATTAAAGAAGTCAGTGATAATAACAGCATGTAATTATTGCCAGTATGAGTGGAAATAATCTTCCGAATGATCATCAGAAGCTTTAGTGCAGCTGTTCTGTCAGTAATCGTAATGAAACAGGCTGGGAGGAAGCTCTGCCTGAGAAGACCAATGCAGGGGAAACAAGATTTTGGACCCAGGAAGACCTCTAGTCTCTAAGTCGCTGTAGTTGCAGTAGTTAGTTGCAATAGTTGCAGTAGTTGGTTGCAGGTGTCGGTGTAGTTGCTGTAGTTAGTTGCAGGAGTCGGTGTAGTTGCTGTAGTTGGTTGCAATAGTTGCAGTAGTTGGTTGCAGGTGTCGGTGTAGTTGCTGTAGTTAGTCGCAGGTGTCGGTGTAGTTGCAGTAGTTAGTTGCAGGAGTCGGTGTAGTTGCAGTAGTTAGTTGCAGTAGTTGGTTGCAGGTGTCGCAGTAGTTGCAGTTGTTGGTTGCAGGTGTCGGTGTAGTTGCTGTAGTTAGTTGCAGGTGTCAGTGTAGTTGCAGTAGTTAGTTGCAGTAGTTAGTTGCAGGTGTCGCAGTAGTTGCAGTTGTTGGTTGCAGGTGTCGGTGTAGTTGCAGTAGTTAGTTGCAGGTGTTGGTGTAGTTGCAGTAGTTAGTTGCTGTAGTTAGTTGCAGGAGTCGGTGTAGTTGCTGTAGTTAGTTGCAGGTGTTGTTGTAGTTGCTGTAGTTAGCTGCAGGAGTCGGTGTAGTTGCTGTAGTTAGTTGCAGGTGTTGTTGTAGTTGCAGTAGTTAGTTGCTGTAGTTAGTTGCAGGAGTTGGTGTAGTTGCAGTAGTTAGTTGCTGTAGTTAGTTGCAGGAGTCGGTGTAGTTGCTGTAGTTAGTTGCAGGTGTTGTTGTAGTTGCTGTAGTTAGTTGCAGGTGTTGCAGTAGTTGCAGTAGTTGGTTGCAGGTGTCGCAGTAGTTGCAGTTGTTGGTTGCAGGTGTCGGTGTAGTTGCAGTAGTTAGTTGCAGGTGTCGATGTAGTTGCAGTAGTTAGTTGCAGGTGTCGGTGTAGTTGCAGTAGTTAGTTGCAATAGTTGCTGTACTTAGTTGCAGGAGTCGGTGTAGTTGCTGTAGTTGGTTGCAATAGTTGCAGTAGTTAGTTGCAGGAGTCGGTGTAGTTGCTGTAGTTAGTTGCAGGAGTCGCTGTAGTTGCAGTAGTTAGTTGCAGGAGTCACTGTAGTTGCAGTAGTTAGTTGCAATAGTTGCAGTAGTTAGTTGCAGGAGTCGGTGTAGTTGCTGTAGTTGGTTGCAATAGTTGCAGTAGTTAGTTGCAGGTGTTGGTGTAGTTGCAGTAGTTAGTTGCAGGAGTCGCTGTAGTTGCAGTAGTTAGTTGCAGGAGTCACTGTAGTTGCAGTAGTTAGTTGCAATAGTTGCAGTAGTCAGTTGCAGGAGTCGGTGTAGTTGCTGTAGTTGGTTGCAATAGTTGCAGTAGTTACTTGCAGGTGTTGGTGTAGTTGCAGTAGTTAGTTGCAGGAGTCGCTGTAGTTGCAGTAGTTAGTTGCAGGAGTCGGTGTAGTTGCAGTAGTTAGTTGCAGTAGTTGGTTGCAGGTGTCGGTGTAGTTGCAGTAGTTAGTTGCAGGAGTCGGTGTAGTTGCAGTAGTTAGTTGCAGTAGTTGGTTGCAGGTGTCGCAGTAGTTGCAGTTGTTGGTTGCAGGTGTCGGTGTAGTTGCAGTAGTTAGCTTCAGGTGTTGCAGTAGTTATTTGCAGGTGTCGATGTAGTTGCTGTAGTTAGTTGCAGGTGTTGCTGTAGTTGCTGTAGTTAGTTGCAGGTGTCGGTGTAGTTGCAGTAGTTAGTTGCAGGTGTCGCAGTAGTTGCAGTTGTTGGTTGCAGGTGTCGGTGTAGTTGCTGTAGTTAGTTGCAGGAGTCGGTGTAGTTGCTGTAGTTGGTTGCAATAGTTGCAGTAGTTAGTTGCAGGTGTCGGTGTAGTTGCAGTAGTTAGTTGCAGGTGTTGTTGTAGTTGTTGTAGTTAGTTGCAGGTGTTGCAGTAGTTGCAGTAGTTGGTTGCAGGTGTCGCAGTAGTTGCAGTTGTTGGTTGCAGGTGTTGTTGTAGTTGCTGTAGTTAGTTGCAGGTGTCGATGTAGTTGCTGTAGTTAGTTGCAGGTGTCGGTGTAGTTGCAGTAGTTAGTTGCAATAGTTGGTGTACTTAGTTGTAGGAATCGGTGTAGTTGCTGTAGTTGGTTGCAATAGTTGCAGTAGTTAGTTGCAGGAGTCGGTGTAGTTGCTGTAGTTAGTTGCAGGAGTCGCTGTAGTTGCTGTAGTTAGTTGCAGGAGTCACTGTAGTTGCAGTAGTTAGTTGCAATAGTTGCAGTAGTTAGTTGCAGGAGTCGGTGTAGTTGCAGTAGTTAGTTGCAGGTGTTGCTGTAGTTGCTGTAGTTAGTTGCAGGAGTCGGTGTAGTTGCAGTAGTTAGTTGCTGAGGTTAGTTGCAGGAGTTGGTGTAGTTGCTGTAGTTAGTTGCAGGTGTTGCAGTAGTTGCAGTAGTTGGTTGCAGGTGTCGCAGTAGTTGCAGTTGTTGGTTGCAGGTGTCGGTGTAGTTGCAGTAGTTAGTTGCTGTAGTTAGTTGCAGGAGTTGGTGTAGTTGCTGTAGTTAGTTGCAGGTGTTGCAGTAGTTGCAGTAGTTGGTTGCAGGTGTCGCAGTAGTTGCAGTTGTTGGTTGCAGGTGTCGGTGTAGTTGCAGTAGTTAGTTGCAGGTGTCGATGTAGTTGCAGTAGTTAGTTGCAGGAGTCACTGTAGTTGCAGTAGTTAGTTGCAATAGTTGCTGTAGTTAGTTGCAGGAGTCGGTGTAGTTGCTGTAGTTGGTTGCAATAGTTGCAGTAGTTAGTTGCAGGTGTTGGTGTAGTTGCAGTAGTTAGTTGCAGGAGTCGCTGTAGTTGCAGTAGTTAGTTGCAGGAGTCACTGTAGTTGCAGTAGTTAGTTGCAATAGTTGCAGTAGTTAGTTGCAGAAGTCGGTGTAGTTGCTGTAGTTGGTTGCAATAGTTGCAGTAGTTAGTTGCAGGTGTTGGTGTAGTTGCAGTAGTTAGTTGCAGGAGTCGCTGTAGTTGCAGTAGTTAGTTGCAGGAGTCACTGTAGTTGCAGTAGTTAGTTGCAATAGTTGCAGTAGTTAGTTGCAGGAGTCGGTGTAGTTGCTGTAGTTAGTTGCAGGTGTTGCTGTAGTTGCTGTAGTTAGTTGCAGGAGTCAGTATAGTTGCTGTAGTTAGTTGCAGGTGTTGCAGTAGTTGCAGTACTTGGTTTCAGGTGTCGCAGTAGTTGCAGTAGTTGGTTGCAGGTGTCGATGTAGTTGCAGTAGTTAGCTTCAGGTGTTGCAGTAGTTATTTACAGGTGTCGATGTAGTTGCTGTAGTTAGTTGCAGGTGTCGCTGTAGTTGCTGTAGTTAGTTGCAGGTGTCGGTGTAGTTGCAGTAGTTAGTTGCAGGAGTCGATGTAGTTGCTGTAGTTAGTTGCAGGTGTCGCAGTAGTTAGCTTCAGGTGTTCCAGTAGTTATTTGCAGGTGTCGCTGTAGTTGCTGTAGTTGGTTGCATGTGTTGCTGTAGTTGCTGTAGTTGGTTGCAGGTGTCGATGTAGTTGCTGTAGTTAGTTGCAGGTGTCGGTGTAGTTGCTGTAGTTGGTTGCAATAGTTGCAGTAGTTAGTTGCAGGAGTCGGTGTAGTTGCTGTAGTTAGTTGCAGTAGTCGCTGTAGTTGCAGTAATTAGTTGCAGGAGTCACTGTAGTTGCAGTAGTTAGTTGCAATAGTTGCAGTAGTTAGTTGCAGGAGTCGGTGTAGTTGCTGTAGTTGGTTGCAATAGTTGCAGTAGTTAGTTGCAGGTGTTGGTGTAGTTGCAGTAGTTAGTTGCAGGAGTCGCTGTAGTTGCAGTAGTTAGTTGCAGGAGTCACTGTAGTTGCAGTAGTTAGTTGCAATAGTTGCAGTAGTTAGTTGCAGGAGTCGGTGTAGTTGCTGTAGTTGGTTGCAATAGTTGCAGTAGTTAGTTGCAGGTGTTGGTGTAGTTGCAGTAGTTAGTTGCAGGAGTCACTGTAGTTGCAGTAGTTAGTTGCAGGAGTCACTGTAGTTGCAGTAGTTAGTTGCAATAGTTGCAGTAGTTAGTTGCAGGAGTCGGTGTAGTTGCTGTAGTTAGTTGCAGGTGTTGCTGTAGTTGCTGTAGTTAGTTGCAGGAGTCAGTATAGTTGCTGTAGTTAGTTGCAGGTGTTGCAGTAGTTGCAGTACTTGGTTTCAGGTGTCGCAGTAGTTGCAGTAGTTGGTTGCAGGTGTCAGTGTAGTTGCAGTAGTTAGCTTCAGGTGTTGCAGTAGTTATTTGCAGGTGTCGATGTAGTTGCTGTAGTTAGTTGCAGGTGTCGCTGTAGTTGCTGTAGTTAGTTGCAGGTGTCGGTGTAGTTGCAGTAGTTAGTTGCAGGAGTCGATGTAGTTGCTGTAGTTAGTTGCAGGTGTCGCAGTAGTTAGCTTCAGGTGTTCCAGTAGTTATTTGCAGGTGTCGCTGTAGTTGCTGTAGTTGGTTGCATGTGTTGCTGTAGTTGCTGTAGTTGGTTGCAGGTGTCGATGTAGTTGCTGTAGTTGGTTGCAGGTGTTGTTGCAGTAGTTAGTTGCTGTAGTTAGTTGCAGGAGTTGGTGTAGTTGCTGTAGTTAGTTGCAGGTGTTGCAGTAGTTGCAGTAGTTGGTTGCAGGTGTCGCAGTAGTTGCAGTTGTTGGTTGCAGGTGTCGGTGTAGTTGCAGTAGTTAGTTGCAGGTGTCGATGTAGTTGCAGTAGTTAGTTGCAGGAGTCACTGTAGTTGCAGTAGTTAGTTGCAATAGTTGCTGTAGTTAGTTGCAGGAGTCGGTGTAGTTGCTGTAGTTGGTTGCAATAGTTGCAGTAGTTAGTTGCAGGTGTTGGTGTAGTTGCAGTAGTTAGTTGCAGGAGTCGCTGTAGTTGCAGTAGTTAGTTGCAGGAGTCACTGTAGTTGCAGTAGTTAGTTGCAATAGTTGCAGTAGTTAGTTGCAGAAGTCGGTGTAGTTGCTGTAGTTGGTTGCAATAGTTGCAGTAGTTAGTTGCAGGTGTTGGTGTAGTTGCAGTAGTTAGTTGCAGGAGTCACTGTAGTTGCAGTAGTTAGTTGCAATAGTTGCAGTAGTTAGTTGCAGGAGTCGGTGTAGTTGCTGTAGTTAGTTGCAGGTGTTGCTGTAGTTGCTGTAGTTAGTTGCAGGAGTCAGTATAGTTGCTGTAGTTAGTTGCAGGTGTTGCAGTAGTTGCAGTACTTGGTTTCAGGTGTCGCAGTAGTTGCAGTAGTTGGTTGCAGGTGTCGATGTAGTTGCAGTAGTTAGCTTCAGGTGTTGCAGTAGTTATTTACAGGTGTCGATGTAGTTGCTGTAGTTAGTTGCAGGTGTCGCTGTAGTTGCTGTAGTTAGTTGCAGGTGTCGGTGTAGTTGCAGTAGTTAGTTGCAGGAGTCGATGTAGTTGCTGTAGTTAGTTGCAGGTGTCGCAGTAGTTAGCTTCAGGTGTTCCAGTAGTTATTTGCAGGTGTCGCTGTAGTTGCTGTAGTTGGTTGCATGTGTTGCTGTAGTTGCTGTAGTTGGTTGCAGGTGTCGATGTAGTTGCTGTAGTTAGTTGCAGGTGTCGGTGTAGTTGCTGTAGTTGGTTGCAATAGTTGCAGTAGTTAGTTGCAGGAGTCGGTGTAGTTGCTGTAGTTAGTTGCAGGAGTCGCTGTAGTTGCAGTAATTAGTTGCAGGAGTCACTGTAGTTGCAGTAGTTAGTTGCAATAGTTGCAGTAGTTAGTTGCAGGAGTCGGTGTAGTTGCTGTAGTTGGTTGCAATAGTTGCAGTAGTTAGTTGCAGGTGTTGGTGTAGTTGCAGTAGTTAGTTGCAGGAGTCGCTGTAGTTGCAGTAGTTAGTTGCAGGAGTCACTGTAGTTGCAGTAGTTAGTTGCAATAGTTGCAGTAGTTAGTTGCAGGAGTCGGTGTAGTTGCTGTAGTTGGTTGCAATAGTTGCAGTAGTTAGTTGCAGGTGTTGGTGTAGTTGCAGTAGTTAGTTGCAGGAGTCGCTGTAGTTGCAGTAGTTAGTTGCAGGAGTCACTGTAGTTGCAGTAGTTAGTTGCAATAGTTGCAGTAGTTAGTTGCAGGAGTCGGTGTAGTTGCTGTAGTTAGTTGCAGGTGTTGCTGTAGTTGCTGTAGTTAGTTGCAGGAGTCAGTATAGTTGCTGTAGTTAGTTGCAGGTGTTGCAGTAGTTGCAGTACTTGGTTTCAGGTGTCGCAGTAGTTGCAGTAGTTGGTTGCAGGTGTCAGTGTAGTTGCAGTAGTTAGCTTCAGGTGTTGCAGTAGTTATTTGCAGGTGTCGATGTAGTTGCTGTAGTTAGTTGCAGGTGTCGCTGTAGTTGCTGTAGTTAGTTGCAGGTGTCGCTGTAGTTGCTGTAGTCAGTTGCAGGTGTCGGTGTAGTTGCAGTAGTTAGTTGCAGGAGTCGATGTAGTTGCTGTAGTTAGTTGCAGGTGTCGCAGTAGTTAGCTTCAGGTGTTCCAGTAGTTATTTGCAGGTGTCGCTGTAGTTGCTGTAGTTGGTTGCATGTGTTGCTGTAGTTGCTGTAGTTGGTTGCAGGTGTCGATGTAGTTGCTGTAGTTGGTTGCAGGTGTTGTTGCAGTAGTTAGTTGCAGTAGTTGCTGTAGTTGGTTGCAGGTGTTGTTGCTGTAGTTGGTTGCAGTAGTTGCTGTAGTTGGTTGCAGGTGTTGTTGCTGTAGTTGGTTGCAGTAGTTGCTGTAGTTGGTTGCAGGTGTTGTTGCTGTAGTTGGTTGCATGTGTTGCAGTAGTTGGTTGCAGGTGTTGTTGCTGTAGTTGGCCGCAGTAGTTGCTGTAGTTGGTTGCAGGTGTTGTTGCTGTAGTTGGCCGCATGTGTTGCAGCAGTTGGTTGCAGGTGTTGTTGCTGCAGTTGGCCGCATGTGTTGCTGCAGTTGGCCGCAGGTGTTGTTGCTGTAGTTGGTTGCAGGTGTTGTTGCTGTAGTTGGTTGCAGGTGTTGTTGCTGTAGTTGGTTGCATGTGTTGCTGTAGTTGGTTGCAGTAGTTGCTGTAGTTGGTTGCAGGTGTTGTTGCTGTAGTTGGTTGCATGTGTTGCAGTAGTTGGTTGCAGGTGTTGTTGCTGTAGTTGGTTGCATGTGTTGCTGTAGTTGGTTGCAGGTGTTGTTGCTGTAGTTGGTTGCAGGTGTTGTTGCTGTAGTTGGTTGCATGTGTTGCTGTAGTTGGTTGCAGTAGTTGCTGTAGTTGGTTGCAGGCAGGGGCGGACTAGGATAATAATTCATGCCGGGAATTTAACGTCAGTCCGGGCCAGTCTCCACATTCACTCCATCAACCACAGACCACGTATACTGTAAGCAGACGCGTCATGCCCATTCAAGCCTGGGGGGGCCGTTCCCTGGTACTGGTTTCTTCCAAAAGTCGCAGGATGAAATCGGTTCGCAACAGCAGGTACGCACCCACACACATATATATATAATATGAAGTGGGAGATTACTGAGCTATAAAAACTGATTTAGTGTAGTTTCTGGGGAAGGACCCCCATGCCCCCCACTCTAATTGTTAGTTTAAAAAAAACATAGTTACAAACAACCAAGTGTCTTCAGTTTCAAGAGTTAGTTAATACACATCTTTATTGTCCATCCAGATTATTTCCTACATAACATGATTCACTTTTTTAAAACATCGAATCAACTCGGGAAAGGTAGTTGTGATATGACATGCTCGAATGTTTTTCGTTTTTAAACCACACCCCCTGTGCATGCGGCCAATCACGTGTTATGACAGAGATCGATCATACCATCAGGTTAAAAGCAGGCGGGGGGGGGGGCTGACGGTCTACAGTTCTGAGGGACTGTAGCGGCTCGCCAGGCCAGCAGGAATGCTCCCGGCGCTCCCGATGGCCGGTCCCGGTCTGGTTGCCGGCGTCGCTGCAAACAGCGGCAGCGTGCGGCAGCGCTGCAGGTCTCTTATGTAACAGCAGCTTCCATCCTGCTGCTGAACAGATTAAAACCAGAGAGGATTAATACAAACACACACGCAAGCACATATAAACACACACACACACAGAAGCACACGCTGACCACAGCTGACCTACATCTACACGCAGAGAAACATACGCCCGTGTGTGTTTGTGTGTGTGTGTGTGTTAGGATTACAGTACAGTTGTATTTGCTGTATCATATGTGTGTGTGGCATTAATCTGCAGCACAGCAACGTCCTGCTGCCCCTGAACACATCAGCATCTTTTCCCCACCAGTTTCTCAAGCTCAGGGTCGTGACCCCACCAAGTGGACGTGTTTTCTGTGAACACGTTTTCACTCTCATATGCAGCGAAATGCTGCAGGCATCAGCCAGAGCTCTGCAACACCGGCCGAGTACAGCACAGTACACAGTACACAGTACACAGTACACTGTACACAGTACACTGTACACTGTACACAGAACACAGAACACAGAACACAGAGTACACAGTACAGAAACGCAGTAGAGATACTAAGGACCGGCTCGGGACGTCTCTAATATTTATCATGAAAATGATTAAAATCAGACAAAGAACAGATTGGAATTGGACGTCTTCATTTTGAAGAAATCAAACTGCCGTGTGTGTCAGGTTTAAAGGAAAGAGAGAGATCTGATTTATCGGCTTCTGTTGTCTCTCAAAGTGCTCGACTATGAAACTCGCTGACAGACAGCAGCTGATCGGAGAAGAGGAAGTGAGTGTTCGGACAGCAGCAGGGGATGCTGGGAGCTGGAGGAAGAGGCCATCTGTCAGTCCGTCCTGCCAACCCCCATTGACACCACCCTCCACCTCACCTCAGACACCTTCACCTCACCTGAAGGCTTTTCACATCTCGTTCACTCCAGTTTGTCCTGTCCAACGCTTTCATCCTGTGGCTGTAACAGACACTGCAGCCTCCAGAGGGCGCCAGCCGGACTTTTACACTGTTAGTGTTGCGATAAAACGTGGAGCAGCTTTCAAACTGTGTTTGTGTCGTGTGTTTGTGTGTTTCAGTATCTGCACGAGAACGGCGTCGTGCATCGTGACCTCAAACCGGAGAACCTGCTGTACGCCGACCTGTCGCTGGACGCTCCGCTGAAGATCGGTAACAAACCAACAACTCCACACGGTTTCAGATCTGATTACGACACAAACGAATGAAACTTTATTGAACCTCAGCCCGTGATCAGGATAACAACACGAGGTTACAAATATAAGAGCTTTCCAATGAAGTGAAGTTGGAGCGTCTTTATCTTCAGAGTGACGCAGAGCGTGTGGACGGGGTTTAGTTACGAGGGCGATTTCAATCAAATCCTGTAGATGTGATTGGATCGCTCAAAAGTGGGCGTGGCTTAGCTAATATATCTGCTCACTCAGATCAAAATCAAATCACATTTGATTGGCTACCCAAAGTTCAAGATGAGTCATCAAAAATATTTTTACAGGAAGAGAAAAGAGGGATTTTAATATAAAAAATACTCAAACATGATTTTTTTTTTACACATATTTGTCATGTAACGAGAGATAAATGAAAAATCGACACAGGGACACAAGATCAGAACTTCACTGTGTCTTTAAGGAGGTGGACGTCTTACTTCCTGGATAATATCGTAGAAAAGGTTTCAGTCGTAGTCGCCTGGACGCTGTTTTCAGAATCAAGACGTTTCGGCTCCCATCCGGAAGTCATTCTCAATTGTGGGAAAAAATGGGACAGGAACTGGAAATTTAAGCTACTCTGAGTTACATAAGCCCCGCCCTCAGGAAGGAGTCTACCTGAGTATCTGTTGATTAGCTAGTTTCACCTGAAACTGACCTAATTGTTTCCAAACTACTGTTTCTGACTACGACTGAAACCTTTTCTACGATAGAACACTCCTGGACGAATGAGGGACGACACCTTCCTGGATAATGTGAATGTTTTTGCAGGTTTTGCAGGTTTTTTTGTGACTGTGTCAACAGTTTTCTGAGCGTCTGTTGTTGTCTGTCCTCATACTTTTGTCCATCGTCACTATGGGTCGTAACAGCAGTTTACTCGCCGCCGCAGTTTGACAGATTTGGGAAACGTGGGCAACACGAAATATGGCGATCGGGGGATTCGAGCCTCCTGCAGCTTTCCAAAAATCTCAAACACTCGTCATTAAGTCTAGAAACAGAATGTCGTCACCAGCAGATCGAGCCCCCGGTCCGCCGGCTGACGTACTGTACTCTCCACGTTCTTGTGTACATGCAGGTGTTTTAGTGTTTTTACTGTGCCGCACTTTTGATGTTTGAATCCTGAGAGGTGGAAGCATACGAGAGGTTTTAGCGAGACGTTTAGTACACACCGTGGTGTTTTTATTGACTGCCGCGATAAAGACACTCCAGCTCTGGCTAATTGCACAACAAGTGAGAATATCAAGAAACTCGCGAGGTATTTATACAGCACCTTTCAACATCAAGGCAGTTCAGAGTGCTCTACATTCAGACAAGATAAAAAAGAAACACAAGGCAATAAAAAAGACGTAAATATGATTTAAAATGATTAAAACAAAGTAAAATAGACATAACAGATTAAACAGTAGAATACAAATGACAGTGCAGTGGAAGATATGGATAAATAATCCCAAATTTAACTTAATAAAATGCAAACAGAGAAGTTCAAAGCCCTGAGAGGAGCTGACCTGTTTGTAGCCGACATTCAGAAAGTGATTCCTTCCTAAAGACTTGGAGAAAGCTGCAGGAGGCGTGCGTTTCTTTCCCAGGTCGACCTTGTTCTCAGATATGAGAATAATACACAGGTTGACAAATACCGGAATTGTCTTTTAACTTTCACACAGATTATTATTAAGATACATGTTTTTAAAGTAGTGGCAGAGATTTTTAGATTCATTTCACCGATGATATTATAAATGATTCAGTTTTACCATCAGCAGTTGATAAAGTTTTTATGTTTTCTAACCATAAACAATTCATTAGTGGTGGAAGAAGTATTTCTACACTGTGGAAGAACACCACAGTGTAGAAATACTCCGTAAGAAATCCTGATTTCAAAAGTATTAGCAGCAATATATATTTAAAATACCAGAAGTAAAAGTACTCATTATGCAGAACGGCTCATTTCAGAATAATATATATTATATTACTGGATAGTAATTATTGATGCATTCATGTGTTCGGCACTTTAATGCTGCAGCTGGTGAAGGTGGAGCTCATTGTAATTACTTTATATTCTGCTGGGCAGCTTGTGAATTCCCCCCCCCGGGATCAATAAGTCTTATCTTAACCTGTAATATTACATCATTTTCCCTCAGAGATGTAGTGGAGTACAAGTATGAAGTAGCAGGAAATGGGATACACAAGTACTTGAGTAAATTTACTTTCCACCACTGCAATTCATCTGCAATTTGGAGATAACAGAGAATCCCATCTGTCATATCGAACCTTGTTTTTTATATTATCCATGCAAGCTGAACTTGATATTATGATAATATATGATATATATGACAGCACTTGAAAGCAACACAGTTTTCTTTTCTTTAGTTTGAACAACAATCAGTCTGAATGTGTAACAGAAGCTGGCTTATTATTTGGTCCATGCGAGCGTCAGTGTGTGTCAGCCTCCAGATGGCCAGCGGGCCTCCGGCTAACAGATGGAAGAAGCTCACATTCAGCCTCCACTCTGGTTCAGGGAGACTCCTCCGCCAACACCTTCCACTTTACACAGTTACTTACACTGTTAAAGGAAACGATGAATAAAATGATTTTGTTTTATTTCAGTTCTAGTGAAGAAATGTTCTCCTCTCTTGCAGCTGACTTTGGTCTTTCCAAAATCATCGATGACCAGGTGACCATGAAGACCGTCTGTGGTACACCGGGGTACTGCGGTGAGTTTATCACCTCCGCTACACTGTGACAAAGCTGTACTAGCAATACTACATGGTGTAGGAGTACTGGGTGGTGCAGTAGAAAATGGTATAGTAGCTGTAGTAAATGATGTAGTAGCAGTAGATGATGTAGTAGCAGTAGATGATGTAGTAGCAGTAGTAGAAGGTGTAGTAGCAGTAGTAGATGGTGTAGCAGTAGTAGAAGGTGTAGTAGCAGCAGTAGATGATGTAGTAGCAGTAGTAGAAGGTGTAGTAGCAGTAGTAGATGATGTAGTAGCAGTAGATGGTGTAGCAGTAGTAGATGGTGTAGTAGAAGTAGTAGAAGGTGTAGTAGCAGTAGTAGATGATGTAGTAGCAGTAGATGGTGTAGCAGTAGTAGATGGTGTAGTAGCAGCAGTAGATGATGTAGTAGCAGTAGTAGATGATGTAGTAGCAGTAGTAGATGGTGTAGCAGTAGTAGATGGTGTAGTAGCAGCAGTAGATGATGTAGTAGCAGTAGTAGATGATGTAGTAGCAGTAGTAGAAGGTGTAGTAGCAGTAGATGGTGTAGCAGTAGTAGATGATGTAGTAGCAGTAGTAGATGGTGTAGCAGTAGTAGATGGTGTAGTAGCAGCAGTAGATGATGTAGTAGCAGTAGTAGATGATGTAGTAGCAGTAGTAGATGGTGTAGCAGTAGTAGATGGTGTAGTAGCAGCAGTAGATGATGTAGTAGCAGTAGTAGATGATGTAGTAGCAGTAGTAGAAGGTGTAGTAGCAGTAGATGGTGTAGCAGTAGTAGATGATGTAGTAGCAGTAGTAGATGGTGTAGCAGTAGTAGATGGTGTAGTAGCAGCAGTAGATGATGTAGTAGCAGTAGTAGATGATGTAGTAGCAGTAGTAGAAGGTGTAGTAGCAGTAGATGGTGTAGTAGCAGTAGATGGTGTAGCAGTAGTAGAAGGTGTAGTAGCAGTAGTAGAAGGTGTAGTAGCAGTAGTAGATCAACGTATCCTCATACGCTTCGTATGAGATCTTACGAAAAGTAATGCACCATTTTTCGTGCATAATCCTACGAATGTCCAGCAACAGGCGTACCGGACCTTCGTCGTCATGGTAACAATAAACACGTGGTTAACATTTTGAAACGGTCGTCGTTTGGTTAGGTTTAGGAAAAGCTCACGATTACGGTTAAAATAAGTAAGTTATGTTAGTAACTCACAGTAAGTCACGTGAAGTAAATCATGTGACTTAACCTACGTAGGTTACATAGCTTACGTACGTGACTTAAAATAAGTCAGCGTTGACTTTTGGTTTCACATGGGACACAAACCCCGGTCTCCTGGGTGAAAGTCCTGTGTTTGACCCGTCCATCCATCCACCCGTCCCTTCCACCTCCCTATGTGGACTTTGACGCTCTTTATGCTTCCTCATCTGACTTCATCCTTTGATCCCGTCATAATTACTGAGGCCACTAGAGGTCGCCGCATAATGATAAATGTAACTGCCTCGTGGCCCCCGATTACGTGGGTTATATACGAATTACAGAGCATTACTTCTCAAAGGTATAACTATGAAAAGTGAATGAGAACATCCTGAGTAGATGGTGTAATATCTGCAGTGGATGTGTTGAATGACCTGTGTTACTGTGATGTCCGGTAGCGGTCAGTGATGCGTTCCCTGCAGCCGCTGCTCTGTGGGATTTCACAGTACTCTCAGTTAGAGCTTCTGTCAGCCATCTGGCGGCTAACAGGCTCCTTTGCCTGCAGCTCCAGAGATCCTGCGGGGAAATGCCTACGGCCCTGAGGTGGACATGTGGTCGGTGGGCGTCATCCTCTACATCCTGTGAGTCCATTAACACCTCCCTACCAGTCCAAGCGTCCACACACACACACACACACACACAATGAAGTGATTCAGTAGTGACTCATTCATGTCGGTATGGATTTCACATTTAATTAAAGTTTTATGGCCTCCGTCTGTCTCATAACAGCCATTAAAAGCAATGACATAATGTGAAACACTGCATCCTGTTTATCTGTTTGCTTCAGACATTAATTGCATGTGTTAATGGTGCCTTCAAATGGGTTTGATGTTCACTTTCCATCCTCACCTAATCACCCGGTCTCTCTTTACTTTCCCTCCCTGTTTGTTGTAAGAGCAGCGTGGCTCCTTTAAGGAGCAGGGCAGTGCGTAGTGAGTGTGTGGGTGAGCGAGAGAGAGAGTGACTGCACTCAGAGCAGACAGGTGTTGCCGATCGGAGCAGAGGGACAGGTGAGCAGGAAATATACAGCGTAGGTTACAGTTTGGCCATGAATAAACGCTGCAGCTCCTCAATACCCAAGACAATGTTCCCGTGTCTTGCCTCCCAGCTGCTGGTAAAAGTGGAAATGGTTAGCCCCGAGGTTAGCATCAAGTTCAGCCCTGCAGGAAAACAAAGTCTTCCCTGTGCTTCCCGACCACGGTCTGAAAGCTGCAGCAGGAACGGTTAACACTATGCTTAAGTTACCTCATTGAGCAGATCATATGATTATATATTTCTTTCAGCAACGAGATATTACTCGCGAGGGGAGGGGGGGGGGCTTTTAAATTGATGGTTGTTGCGATGGGCTCAGTTGTCGGCCCAACCCTACTTGGTCGTCAGCTAAATCACAAAACTATTCACAAATTTTTAAAAGAGACCAAAGACGTCTTGTCACGTGATCACTGGCAGTGACAAAAGTCTTGTAATGTTTATTTTTGTTTTCAGTTTCTGAGACAAAGTGCTTGACACGAGTTAACCACTTGAATGGCGGACATATAATGAACTTGAGTGACCTATGCCATTAACTGTGAGCTGTTCCCCAGACTCTGTGGGTTCGAGCCCTTCTTTGACCCGAGGGGGGATCAGTACATGTACAGCCGCATCCTCAACTGCGACTACGAGTTTGTGTCTCCATGGTGGGACGAGGTCTCCCTCAATGCCAAGGATTTGGTGAGTTCCTCTGTTCATCCTGCAGACATCCTGACACGCAGCACTTTAAGCTTTTGTTTCCACAAGTATTTGTGACATGTTTGATTCCAAACTGATCTGATGTCAAACACAGTCTTACAACAATGGAAAAACTATATATGTCTACATTTGTAGTAGAAACTGTTTTCAACCTCATTGTTTTAATGCATCAAATGTTCTGTTGAAACATATTTCAAAGTAAAATGTTCAAATCCATAAGAAGTGACATGTCATTGTTAATGGCACTGACAGCATTCGGTAACCTGATAGACATAGTCTGACTAAATGAGTTGACTTGTCTGGAATGACTTGAGTCTTAAAGGTTCCCTGTGGAGTTTTAGATCTCTAGTAGCGTTATGTAGCTTTCTTTAGACTTGACTTGGATTTATCTCAAATTACTTAAATCAAGACAAGGACCATTACAGTCTCACATGACTTGACTGGGACTTTTCTTGAATGACTTGGACTTGTTCTGCAAGGACTTAGACTTAGTTGTCTGGTATGACTTGAGACTTCTGTGGAATTATTTGAGACTTGACCTGGACTTGTCTGTAATGACTTGACCCTCCAGTTGAACTAATCTGTGAGACTTCAGACTTGACGGGGTTACAACTGACTAGGACCGGTCTCAAATGACTTGGATTTATTTCGGAATGACTTGAGACCTGATTTGAGTTTGTTCCGAATGACTCAGACTTGTCTGTAAGGACTTGAGACTTCTTGACTTGGATCTGTTTCAAATAGCTTGAGCCTTAACTTTGAATTGTCTGGAATGTCTCGGACTTGTATGGAGGGACCTGAGACTTGTCTTGTACAACTCAGTAGTTAACTGCTATCAGCTCAGTTAGACTTGACCTCTCCCACATTGAGTGCTACCTAGAGAGGATTCCTTCCTGGACAGGTGGTCTGGACTCGACCCTGTCTCTGTATCTGTCTGCAGGTCAGTAAGCTGATCGTCCTCGACCCTCACAAGCGCCTCAGCGTCCGGGAGGCCCTGCAGCACCCCTGGGTGCTGGGCAAAGCTGCCCGCTTCTCCCACATGGACACCACCCAGAGGAAACTACAGGAGTTCAACGCTCGACGCAAACTTAAGGTGAGGATGGTATCTTAGTGTTGCCCACTGAGTAAAGATGGGTTCAAAAGGTTAATAAAACATCCATATGGCCATAAGAGTTGTTGGTGCGTGTAATCATTCCTCCTGTTCATACTGGCTGTGAAGTCATCCCTGCCACTCCTCGTCAAGTTAATATCAGGCTTCAGCAGTATGAGTGACAGCTTGTATCCCCAATGTGCAGTACATCAAACATACCGCTATCGCAGGAAAGGGAAAGTTGCGACGATTGCAGCAGTAAATGTAAATTATGACTGAGAAGACGTAAGAATTTTTGGCACAAATTACGTTTGAAGGGTTAATAACCAAACTATATTAAAAACACCAGCATCAACAGAATGAAATCAGAACTTTATTACCTTTACTACAGTGTTTATCTTAGGAAATGTTGAGTGCGTATGTTAAGTGTGTGTGTGTGTGTCAACAGGCTGCCATGAAGGCCGTCGTGGCCACCAGTCGGATGCACGAGGGCTCGCGGCGTCGTACCGACAGCTGTGAGATTCCAGGCTCGGGGGCTTCCAGGCAGAGCAGCATGCAGCAGGACCCGCCTCCTGAGTCAACAAGCCCCGCCCCCGCAGACAAAGACGCCCTGCCCCCGGATCAACAGCGGGCTCAGGAAGACGAATCAAAGCCCGCCAACCAAAGTGCCCTCAGCCCCTCCCCTCCACGTAGCCCCAAACCACCCAGTTCTGATGTCACGCCCACAGGCCCCGTCCCCACCAGACCACCGCTGCGGGTCTCCAAAACCATGCCAGTCCAGCCCCGACTGCCACAGAAGAGCTGCTCCGTGGTAGAGCCTGCCTCCAGGATCGAGGCCAAGCCCAAGCTGGCCACGCCTCCGAGTCCGAGCAGCCTCAGCAACGGCTTCACACCGCCGGCAGAGCCAGCCAGTAAGACCACCCACTGCCAGTGATCACCTGACAGAGCGGAGAAGCTTCACTCTGCTTCAGTTTCACACAACCACAAAAGTAATGAGGTTTAGCCTTCCATTAACTCTTTACAAACATCTAAAATCATTTATTGGGACCAAATTAAACCAGAAACTAAAGTATCTAACATCCACAGCTAACATTTAACCAGTACTACAAAAACAACTTCCATTTCTGTAGTTTTGCTGTTGCCTACGTAGCCTACTCACTGAGGGTTTGTGGGGTGCAGCCTGGACAGCTTTTACTGCTGAGCTGCAGGTTTTTCAGAATGAAGGATGGAGATGATTTAGGATATGGAAAAACAAAAGGCATTTGTCCCATATCAGGATTTACGAGCGACTAAATCTCCTCTGATCTTGTTGCTGTGGTAAGAAAAACAACTAAGCGCTCAAAGAAATGCTTCCAAGGTCTTTACATGGACAGAAAGTAATTCTTCTCATGTAAACATAATTTTAAACGAAAATGCTGCGTTCATGGCGTCCATGGTGTTGAACGGTGTGCTCGGTAGGTGTGCTTACTTTCTGTTGTGACCAGGACTTTCATTCTGTGGCACGTTAGCTAGCTGGCTCCCTCCTAATTACTGAGTTAGACCCCTCATGACAGTGTCATGTCATGTGACAATATCACAGTGCATTTTTGAAGCATGCTAACCATCAGAAAACTCACAAAGAAAACTGAAAAGGGTTAAACTCTCACACTTAGCTGCTCAAATCAAACTAAAACGGTGTCTCTGGCTGTGTTTGGTGGCTCTTCTTACCACAGTAATGAAAGTTCAGCTCTCGGACTGAAGAGCAGCGTTGTGTATTCCAAATTTAACTCAACTGCACATATAAATTAGCATGTTTGCAACCAAAAGAAGCATTGCATTGATCTGTATCTGGATAAATTATCTGGATGATGACATCCGATCAGACCCTCACATAGGCACCTCGTATTAAAGGATAATTCCGGTATATTTCAAACCTCGGTCTTATTCTAACTATGCTAACTTTACACTCGCCACCCCCATTGTAGAGATTCAGGAAACTCTGGCAAAACAGTGTACACTGGGACAAGCAGGCTCCTAAAGCTTTCAAAGTCAATTTCAGTTTTACAGAAATTATTTCCAAATGAAAGTCAACACAGAACGTAGCCTCCTGGACAAGCTACTGTAGCTAACTCAGTGGTTCTCAAACTAGAGGCGTAGCTAGCAGCATAGAGCCACTGCAGGGGGGGGCGTGGATGAGCAGGGGGAAATATGGAGTGGAACTAAGTAGATTAAACATGATTTATGTAGGAAAATTTAAAAAAAACAAGACTTTGCTGATACTATTGTGCTGCCCTGAATCATTTCTTTTATTTCAATCTAAGGGCGGGTTCACACTAAAGGTCCAGTCCCTGAATCGAACCAACGCGAGGATGATTGTTTCAAAATTCGAACTGGTCAAGAAATTGTAAACAAAAGCCATGTGGTGGAAATGTCGTTCTATTATTGGTCTTACAGTCTGCGGGTAAAAAGACAGTAAACCCCTCCGAATTTCTACCTGGATATCGAACTTCATGGAGCGCCGTCAGGTTCTGTTCATGTTGATGTTGATCTGGAGCGCATTTCAGCAGACTTAAGAGGACTGCGCATATAAACGTCTCGTAGCACAGCGGGTATTAAATAATCTAATTATGGTCCAAGACCACCCCTTCGAGGCGGACCAGAGAGCGGTTGTTTGGTCCGTACCAAAGTTTGAGTCCAGCGTTTACACAAACCCAAATGAACCGCAAGGGGGTAAACGCTCCAGGGTTCGGTTCAACCGGACTAAACAAGGCTGGTGTGAACCCGCCCTAATTTAACTTAGCTCCTCTTTTATTTGCTGCTCCCCCAATGTTGTTAATGATTGATAAGAATTTATCGATTGTTTATGTGTGGTGGGGGGGCATGAACTTTTTTCAGCTTCTGAAGGGGGGCATGACAGAAAAAGGTTTGAGAACCACTGAGCTAACTGCACAGGGATCTATTCAAGTCAGTATAGTTTATATATCCAAAATTCACAAATTTGCCGAACACCTCCAAATGGGGTCTAAACAGTCTGATTGTAATGTGTTGCTGCATTTACACCTGCATTAATATGAGTTTTCATTGATCCAGATCAGATATACAGATAGATCACACGTTGATACCATGTGGAAAGCGGGTCAAACATTTTTAGTGATTGTGGTGGATTCTCCTATATTCAGGAACTGAATCCAGACGACTGAACCTCAATCTGATTAATCCTGGTTTTTATCTTCAGAGACGAGCCAAATGTGGAGCTTCGTTTTGGTCACAAACTTGCATTTTAGCTCTGAGTTACATCAGTTTGGTCTGTAGTTTACTGCCACTTTAAAGGAACAGTTCAACATTTTGGGGAATACACTTTTTCACTTTCTTTGATTAGTGAGATGTTCAGATGGTTATCAATCTCATGTCTGTGTGTCAAATACAGAGCTGGAGTCCAGCTGTGGTTAGCCTAGCTTAGCATCAAGAGTGGAAGTGAGGGGAAACAGCTAGCCTGGCTTTGTCCAAAGTTCAACAAAACACCTACAAACACTTTTAAAGCTCAACATTTTGCTGGGCGGATGGATACACTGTTCTTTGTCAAGAAACCGTTCCGGCTCGTAACTCCCACTAAAATCCCCAACCTGTGATTTGGACATTTCTGTTCATTGGTAGGTGTATTTTTGAGCTCCATACTTAACTCACAAACATGAGCTTGATATCCGTCTGAACATCTCACTGTCAAAGAGAGAGACTACGAGAGTATTTCCTAAAATGTTGAACTGTTCCTCAAAGTTCTGATCTGGGACAAACAGAGACTCTGGTCTCCTCTCCGGCTTCTCCTCCTTCTCCTGGTACAGAAGGTGAATTTTTCCTCGGACGCTCAGGACAGAGCTGATTGTATTTTATTAAACTCTGGTAACATGGCACACGTCTGCGTGGACGAGGAGAGAGAGAGAGCAGCTTCATCTCGCTCGGGTGTTTCTGCTGCTTCTTCTTCTGCATCCCTTTTATTGTCAGAGCTTGTGTTGTGCTGCTTCAGAGGCTTCAGACTTTCATGTTGCTGTAAAACTCTGAGAGGAGAAACAGGAGATGTCTGGTTCAGTTTGCTTTACGGACGACTTGAAGAGACAATCTGCTTTGAGTTTTTTATCCTTTCTACTCTTTACTGTTGACTTTATTATGCAGCTGTATGAGTAGATAGATCCAGTCTGTAGCGTTCAGGTAAGTGACGTGTTGTGTTCGTGAGCTTCTAGTAAAACGTTGTGTTGTTTACACTTTATTAGCAGTGATGATGATCTCTGGTTTGCACTGTACATAGTTTGGTTTTAGACAGATTATTACTGACATCTTTACTGCTCCACTCGACCACAGACACCTTCTGTGTTCAGACCCCCAAAAATACCAAATTTGACCTTTACTGAAAAATTAAACCCTGTCCTCTGATCTGAAATCACACATTCTACCTCTTTTTGTACAGGGGCTTCCAAAATGATAAAAATGACACAGATGTCTCTGGAAAGAAAATAATGAGGAGCCCAGCAGGCTGCTCAAAGAAAAACACGCAAATCTACGGTGGCCAAGACAGTCCAAAACAGCACTGCAGTTTGAGAAAACAGAAGCAAGCATCCTGACGTCAGCTGGTTCAGTTCAAAACAACTCCACATTGAGTTCAGAGATGGTGCGTGCAGCAGCTGCATCAGAGGTTCTGGGTCCGTTTCTCAAACATCTCAGGGCAGGAAATCAGTCCCAACTGGCCAGAAATTCTCAGTGATGCATTTAAAGTAAAGAAGTAAAAGCAATTTATCAGCGTTCTTAACTCCTATCTCGTACAAAATGTAAGCAGGCGATCGCGTTCAGGCAGATTTTCCACAAGCGGAGAGACGTTTTGAGACGGTTTAGTGGCAATAAGCTTATTAAAAGATTGTTTTGACAAAAACTGAATGACCGATGTCCTCACAACACTTTATTGTAACGGGGAAAATGCAGCTGTGACACAGTGATGATTCTGTGAAAACCAACAACTTTGGAAGTCATTAATCAAACTTTGATCGCGTTTATGTGCCTCATAAAGACAACGAGGGTCCTCAGTGAGAACAGACTGTCATCTGCATAATAAAGGATATCTTAACTTATTTACAGCAAGACATAACATTAATAGCATCTGTAGCTAATTTTAAAAATATATATTTAAAATAATACTTGGGCTATAATATTTGAGAGATACGTTCATGTTGTTGCATTTCCCAACACTAGGTGACATTAAAGAAAGAAATATGTTTTGTTGCATGTAGGGAGCATAAAAGGTGTGTAGTTGAAGGTGAATCAGTCAGTGGAAGACAAGATTAACTACAGCAGCCAGAGACTTTCTAACATCATCGCTGTGTCTGTATCCGTGTTTTAAAATGACGAGGATAGACGGGGCTGATAGGACCATTTCACACAGCTGACTCAAATTAACTACTATTTAAATTTACACAGGGGCGTAATTTCCACGATGGGACTATAATACGTTAAAAGTCCTGCCAACATAAAAATGTTGATTCGCTCACCTGAGTCGCCTTCAGTTATCACCTTGAAAGCAATGAGTTTAATGAGCAGCAGCGAGTGTGGAGCAGGGGTTTCGTCTCATACAGGCTCCCCCACCTTGTTGAAAGATGCAAATACAGCTTTACGTATCAGAAAGTATCAGGTATCTACAAAAGAAACTCAAAGTGGTGCACTACAGAGGTTTTGTAACTTCTGTATTTTTTGTATCTATTTTTCTAACTATATATATATATATATATATATATATATATATATATATATATATATATATATATATATATATATATAAGAATACTAGATTTCCTTGAAGACTCCATCTTGAGTAAAAATCTAATAGGCTTCCTCCCAAACCACCGCACCACCGACCGTGTGCACACCCTTCACACTTTTAATTAACAAACGAAAATGGTAAGACATTCGCTTGTTTTATTGACTTCAAGAAAGCTTTCAACTCTATTTGGCTCTATCACAGACTTATGCATGATCTGGTTAAATCAGTGTGTTTGTTAAAATCGGAGACAAACAAACTGAATCCTTCACCCAGAGCAGAGGTGTTCGTCAGGGCTGCAGCTTTATTTAATGTGTATATAGATGAACCTGCTGTACAGCTGGATCAGTAAGCTGCTCCAGGCCTCTCCCTCCCAGACAGAGGTGAAGCCTCTGTTTTACGCCGATGTTCTACTGTCTCCTACTGAACAAGGACGGCAGCGACAGCTGGACGTAGTAGGAAAGTGCTGTCAGACCTGGGCCCTGGCAGGAAATATGAAGAAAACTAATGCCGTGATTTGTCAAAAACGCCCCAGATGCCAGGAGAACAAATACCAGTTTACCATAAATAATATCAGTGAACACAGTGTGAGTTATACCTACCTGGGTTTAACCATAACAGCATCAGGTGGTTTCAACATGGCATTGAAAGCACTAAAAGAAAAAGCTCGAAGAGCTCTAAATGCAATTAAGAGACAAATTTTATAATTTTTGAATTGAAATTCAAAATTAATTGAATTGATATATATATATATATATATATATATATATATATATATATACATACACACACACACAGATGGGTGACGAGTGACAAATGAAAGGGAAATCCAACATGAAGTGTCTTAGTGTGGAGTCGGAGCCTCCTGAACAGCTTCATGCAAATGTACATATGGGAAACATAACAGCGTTAATAGTGAGTTTTTAAAAAAATAAGCTTCTTATTACAAATAAGGGTAAAAAGAATCTACCAAACCTACACCCTGGAAGTTACACACTGGCTGCATTTATGTTTTAAGCCATATATGGATAACCTGAGTTACCTGCCTATACACATAGAACCTGCACATAATGAAGAGGTGCATTTTACCACCGTTTAATATTTCACGCTGCAACAGTCAGAAAAGTACAACGTGAGAGAAGGATGCTTAGTAAATACGTCCTGCTCTGAGGGGGGAGTGTTTCTGTCCACAGGCTGAATCTCAGCTGCTGAGATGCTTGATAAATACGGGTCCTGGTCTTTCTGCAAGAGCTGTTTGTGTTTGGTTTCCTCAGGTTGCTGTGCTTTTTGTTCTGTCTCAGCCACCGTACAAAATCCTGACTTGTGAAGAGGAACACATTTGTCCCTTAAGGGCTTTTCTCTTTAAAGAGGAACCAAACCCCCTCAAACCTCTGGAGTCCCAAAGTTGGGTGCACAAGATATATAAAAAATATCTTCTGGCAGGACTGAAGCCTGAATCCTGACTTGTGCTGGTGCTGGACTGGTAGACGGTTCAGAGACAGGCTGGTGTTTGGGGACAGGTGAGGACATCGAACACCAGCCAGCAGCAGGTGGACAATTCAGTACCTGCTGTCACCACTAGATGTCAGGCTTCACGTAGTCCTGCTGGTCCACTCAGACCCCTTTCAGACCGACAGTGACGGTGGTTTATCTGACCCCCCTCCCCCCACTTGTGACAGATTGTAGTTCCTCTTTAAATAATTGGAGTTCTGCACGTCTTCTGATGTGTTACAGCTGGACTCACCTGTCCACAGGTGTTTAGAGCTCCTGCCAAATGGAGCACACTGGATAACTAGCTGTCATGGTAAAAAGCATGTACTCTGTATATTTGATTGACATCTATACTCTTATGTATAAACATGAATATTTTGCTTCTATTTATCTCGGCTTCTGAGGGACATTTGGGGGGTTTCGAGGTGGGCGGGGCTAAACTGTAAATGGTTGTTTTGTGTTTGCAGAGTAAACTTATATCTTTTTTATTTTGAAATATGACATATAAACTGACAGCGTGGCAGGCGCAGCTGTTACATGTGTATCTTTGCATGTATTATTTAATTTCTGTTGATCATATCTGATTGAAGAGCGTTCGGCTCCTGCAGGACTGTAACTGATCTGGGTTCAGTCCGATTGAAACGAGCTCAGTGTCAGTTTCTTTCTGAGGCAGGATTCCACATCACATGCACAGTAAAGGATCGTTAAATCACTCATGGCTTCTGTTTTTATTCCTCCTGGAGGACGGACACTCAAAGTATCTGTTAACAAAACGGGTCTAGTGTGAAGTGTGACCCTTCTGTACAGTGTTGGGAAACTGACAGGCTTTTATGAGTACAGTTCCCCCGGCGCAGTGCTAAGACATTTCTGACACATTTTATTTTTTCAAAATGTGTTTATTCATTCAGCTGCTCAGCTATACTTTCTGTACATTTTATGTCCCAACATGATGGTGCCAGGAATATAAATATGATAGAGAGACACTGAATCCATTTATTTTATTTTAAAGCTGCATTAACAGCAGCTCATTTGCGCCTCTAGCAGCTACAGAGTCACATGACGCTTCATCAGGAGGCGTGTTTGTTCTCCAGCTGCTGCTGAGGGAAACATCTGGCTCTTTAGCTGCTAAATTTCATTTTATTTATTGATTTACAAGGACACCTAACATTTCTGTGAATGTGTCGGTGTTAACCAGCTGCAGTCTTCTGGCGAGATGTTTTTAAACCAGTGAGGCGATGGTTCAAATTTACAGACAGAAAACAACAAGACGCCATAAAGACAGAAACAGCAACAAGGTGAGTATTCTCACGACACAGAGCACGAGCCACGCAGAAACAGCGAAACATTAATACAATAATACAACAACAATATTCAGCACATGTAGCCACGCAACAAAACACAGCAATAATGATTAGAACCATTTTTTAACACATGCAGAGCAGCAATAAGACAAATAAAATACAACAATGTTGATCTTCATAAAGACGCAGTTACAAGTTAGTAAAATGGTAATATACACCAAACACATCAGCCACGCAGCAGAGTTATGAGATGCAACTATAGAAGATCATAATTGTTAATAAAGTTTGCTAAATAAATGCTCCACTATGTTCAGCAGCTGCTGTGTGACTGAGTCTGTCTGCTGTTTTTACAGCTTCTTCTTCTCTGGAAGCGGAGATCTGAGAGCCGAGAGCGAACCAGAGCAGCAGCAGATGAACAGCGAGCTCAAAGTCTGAAGCCGAGCGTAGCTGCACGTTCAGCTGATGGTTCACCGGGAGAGACGCTGACACACTGTTTTCACTTCATACATTGGTATTCTAAACATATTCATTAACACAAAAACCAGGCTGAAGTCATGACCTCGGTGTCTTGAGTTGTAGCTGCGGGCCGGGCTGTTTGTGTCCAGTCTGGGAATCGAACCTGTGACTCTGAGTCACCGTCAGTCACTCGAGCAGAGTTTCTGCCTGTAAATTTGTTTCTCTTGGATCGTCCCACACCAGTATGTGGATCTGGACCTCCAGTCTGCTGCTGACACCTCCCACACTGAGGTGGCGCTGTAGGCTCCGCCCCCCTCTGACATCGTCCGCGACACCTGGGCGTCCGCTGATGTCACCGCCGTGTCATCGACCCACCACAGGACATCTTGCAGAGGTGAGTTTAATCCAGTGAGGATACAGACCAGCAGGTGAGAAGATCCTGGATCCTGAGTGAGCAGGACGGACGATGCAATCTCAACAGTCGGACCAGAACCTGCAGACAGACGTGGACAAGATCATACGAACAAGAACAATCTTTACGGATAGAAGTTACAAAGTGCTTCACACAAGGCAGAAAATGAAAATCAACAAATTATAAAATCATGTGAAATGTTCTCTGTGTCTTCAAATGTTTTGAAATGTATAAGAAGATAAAAACACAACTGAACCAGCTTTGTGATATTCTGCTCAAAACTTAAATCACTATCAAAAAAAGATTTCTTCCAACAGGCTCCATATTTCAAGTGTTTGGTATTGTTTTGTATTATAGTGGAAGTGGAACCTGCGCTGTTGTTGCCTTTTGTTTAGGATAAAAGCAGCTTGTGATGCAAACTGTTATTCTCTATTTACATCTCCTCCACAGACATAATATCCTCTTCCATGCAGATGATATGCAACTGTATGTTCAGATAAAGCCTGGTATTGACGACATGTCCTTGCTGATATTGAGACCTGGATTTCCCGACCAGAGTCAGCAGGTGGCTTGTTAGTATCAGAACCTGAATCGACTGTGAACATTTCTTGTTGGAAATCAAAAAGAGACACAAAACGATCACATTTATAGTCATTTAATCTTTTCTGTTTTGGAACCTACGTGTTGTCTTGTTTTGATGGTGAAAAAGATCATCTTCATCCCGAACGGCTGCTTCTTCACGGACGTCCACCAGAAGCTGAATTCCACCACTGAAAACCACCGAGAAAGAGACAGACTGTCCTCTGGGCAGAGACCAAACACACCAACATCTACAACAGGAGACAACAAACGCAGAAAATATATGAACCATAAATACACTGAAAAATCTGACTGTTAAAGGAGCAGTTCATCAGTGAGTCTCACCGCAGGAGGAAGATGAAGGTCAGTGTTGTATCCATCCTGAAGTCTTGTCTTCCTTCTTCTGTCTCCAACAACCAACGCTGGGTTTACCTGAAAGTCCTGGTGAGGATGAATTATACTGTAAATAAAAGTCCTTGTAATAAATACTTTTTGTTTTTCTGAAGTCCTCATAATGATGTTAGAAATTAATTTAGTTTTTTACCTATAAACAAGAATGTGTGCTTTATGTTAATTAAAAGTCCACATGATGGTTTAAAAACAACCCCTCATAGTGATGTTTTGCATTTAATTAAAGTCCTCATAATTATGTATTTTTTCCTTAAATAAACACCCAATAAATGTAGATTTTTACCTTCAATAAAACTACTCATGGTGGAGGTTTTATCCTAAATTAAAGTCCTCATGAAGATGGTTTTTTTACCTTAAATAAACATCCATATAATGTTGTTTTCTGACTTTAAATGAAAGTGCCATTAACCATGGTTTATATCTTAATTTAAGGTCCTCCTAACGATGGTTTTTACCTTAAATAAAGGACCTTATAAGAATAGTTTTTACCCTATTAAAGCTCCTATAATAATGGGTTTTATCACAAATACAACCCCTCATAGTGATGGTTTTTACCTTAAATGAAAGTCCTTTTAACAATGTTTTTAACATTAAATAAAGTCCTATTAATAGTTATTTCATCTTAAATAAAAGTTCTATAAAATGAGTGTTTTTTTTCTTAAATAAACACCCCAGTAACGTAGATATTTACCTTTAATAAAACTACTCACGGTGGAGGTTTTATCCTAAATTAAAGTCCTCATAAAGATGGGGTTTTTTTACCTGAAATAAAGGTCCTTATATGTGTTTTTAGATATATTTTTACCTTAACTAACGGTCCTTGTTGCTGCTGCAGTCAGTCTGAATCCTCCTGTGTGTCAATGTTCCTGGTCGCTGAAAGCTGGAGACTTTGTGGAAAACAGAAACATGAGAAACTGTTGGAGCAGAACACCAACAGTCTCCAGAGGAGACAACTGCTCTGGGATCAGATCGACCGTTGGTTCAGTCAGTTGATGAAGGACAGAAAAACAGGAAATTTTCTCATTTGTGCTGTTGATCCATCTGTTGGCGCCATGTGTCAAATAAGATCCTGATGTCAAACTGTCAAAACGTTTCAGAAACACAAAAACACTGCAGTTTTGTGTGTTTAGAAGAAAAATCAATACAGAATACAGAACATTTGAACAAGAACAAAGAACAAACAAAAAGAACAAACTTCTAACATAGTTAAATAATTGTACTGTAACAGTCGGATATTAGATTAAAACATTTATTTAATCACTTTTCCTAAAAAAAATAAGAGAAATGAAAACTTTATTGATCCCAGGAGGAAAGTTACATGTTACAGCAGCTCAGAGGAAGACTAAGAAAGAGATAAATGAAATGTGAATGAAAATGAATAAAATAAAATAAGAAATTAAAGAAGCAAAATTAAAAAGGTACACACATTAAACACCTTTGACAATATACATGAATTTCTGCAAATATATATGTGCTAACAAATATATATAAATACAGTGAAACTGTAGCTGTTTGTTCCGATGATCTAAATATCTTTATAAGTATTTTGTCTCTATAACAAATGTCATTGTAACGTCCAGTGAAATCAACTGATCAGTTTAGAGTCATGCCAGTTATTTACATTACAATTACTTTTATTCTTTTAGCAGATGCTTTTGTCCAAAGTGACGTACAAATGAGGTGCTGCACAATCCAAGCCGCAGCAGCGCAGGAGATATCAAATTCACTGAGCAGAACAGTAAAGTACAAGTTTGTTTCGTTTTTTATAATTAATCTAAATGTTACAGGAATACTGTATGTCAAATTAACAGTGCTGGAAAGTAACTAAGTTCATTTTCAAGGTACTTGTACTTTACCTGAGTATTTCCATTTTCTGCTACTTTATACTTCTACTCCAATTATTTGACAGCTTTAGTTACGAGTTACTTTTCAGTTGAAGATTGTACATTAAACTTATAATATTCAACACAGCTGGTTTAAATTCTGTCTATCAGATTGATCTCAGCTTGTACATATTAACAATGAGTTCCAGAAGGTTCTGTGCTTGGACTGACTCTATTCACCTTATATATGCTTCCTTTAGGCAATATTTTTAGGAAACACTCCTTAAACGTACGTTATGCGGATGATACCCAATAATATCTATCGATCAAGGCAGATGAAACTAACCAGTTAACTAAACTTCAAGCATGCCTTAAGGACATAAAAACCTGGATGACCTGCAGTTTTCTGATTTTAAACTCTGACAAAACTGAAGTTATTGTACTTGGCCCCAAACACCTCCGAGACACATTATCTTCAAATGAGTGAAACAGCGCCCCCCTGGACTGTAACGGTTTAATGTGAGCTGGACTGTGCGGTGAGAGAGGGTATTGCAGTCTTACTGTCAGCCAGTCTGATCTCTGATCTACCAGAGAGAAGCCAGGTGAAGCTGATTTAAAAAGTATTATCTAACAATGAAATGTGAAACTATGAAAGGACGGGACTCTGGAGAAGAAACTGAAGTGAGTCAGTCGAGTTAGAAGTCAGTCGCTCTGTGGCTGAACACAGCACACAAGCAAGAGTTAACGGCAGAGTTGGCTAGTTTTACAGTGTTGCTAATGCTATTAGCTAACATGTTGATAGCGGGCAAGATAAGGAGCTCTGTCAACAAACAAAATGGTGTCACAGCAACAAGTGCAGTGGGATTATCTGACAGGATGGACGTGGAGCGGATCACCTCCATGAAGGAAAGAAGGATGGACTTCAAATAAGGTGAGTCAGATACACAGTCTGTCTGTCTGTTAGCTGTCTGTCTGTTAGCTGTCTGTCTGTCTGTCTGTCTGTCAGTCAGCTGCCTCTCTGTTAGCTGTTTTTTAGCTGTCTATTAGCTGCCTGTCTGTTAGCTGTCTGTCTGTCTGTCTGTTAGCTGTCTGTCTGTTAGCTGCCTCTCTGTTAGCTGCCTGTCTGGCTGTCTGTTAGCTGTCTGTCTGTTAGCTGTTTGTCTGTCAGCTGTCTGTCTGTTAGCTGTCTGTCTGTTAGCTGCCTGTCTGGCTGTCTGTTAGCTTTCTGTCTGTTAGCTTTCTGTCTGTTAGCTGGCTCTCTGTTAGCTGTCTGTCTGTCTGTTAGCTGCCTCTCTGTTAGCTGTCTGTTAGCTTTCTGTCTGTTAGCTGTCTGTTAGCTGTCTATCTGTCTGTTAGCTGTCTGTCTGTTAGCTTTCTGTCTGTTAGCTGCCTCTCTGTTAGCTGTCTGTTAGCTGTCTATCTGTCTGTTAGCTGTCTGTTAGCTGTCTATCTGTCTGTTAGCTGTCTGTCTGTTAGCTGTCTGTCTGTCTGTTAGCTGTCTGTCTGTTAGCTGTCTGTCTGTCTGTGTGTTAGCTGTCTGTCTGTCAGCTGTCTGTCTGTTAGATGTCTGTCAGCTGTCTGTCTGTGGCTCGCTACATTCAGTCTGAGAGTTCAGCATCTGAAAGTAAATTTAAATCCCTGACGAACTTTTAAAAACACTCAGAAGGTTGTTTAACGAACACAAACTGCAGTTTTTAAAGCGGCTGAAACCAGGAGCAGAAGAACATTTACTGAAGTCAAAGCAGAAATACCACAAAATACTCAAATACAAGCCCTGCATTCAAAGTGTTACACAAGTAAAAGTACAGAAGTATTATCAGCGAACTGTACTTAAAGTATCGAAAGTGTTTATATTATTATTGAATATTATATTAATCAGTTTTTATTACTAACAAATACGTGTTAGAGCATTTTAATGTTATAGTTTGTCAATGTGGAGCCAATTTTAGATACTTCGTACGTTACTGTGTGTAGTGGAGTAGAAGTACGCAGTAGCAGAAAATCATCAGCTGAACCTGCAGCTCCGCTCGGCTTTATAGAGACTTTCAAAACCATAAAAAAGATTTTTAACCCTGTTGCTCAAGTTGCAGCTGTATTTCCTGCGATAGTAACTGGAAATGACGCCTTGTTTGTTTCGTACAACACAAGAATAATAAAAACTAGAGCGGATACGATTCAGCAGTTGACATAAAAAACAGTTTCGATAAGCGATTAATTGTTTGTGTCATTTTTCAATCAACAGTAATGAAACTATTCTCCGTTTCCAGCTTCCCAGATGTCTGTTTTATCTCCGTAAACTGAATCTCTTTCTCACTATATTTTTATTTTTAGATTTCCAAAACTAAACGATTAATCAGAAAAGATAAACAGCAGATTAACTGATAGTTTCAGCTAGTTTTTGGGCCTAAACCCGACCAAATTTAACCACAGAGGTCAGAAAACGTAGGAGCCATTTTGTCTTGTCATGTAGATATAAAGATACTTTATTAATCTCAAGGGGAAACTCAAGTGTCAATGCAGCAGAATTCACTCTTTTGGTCCGTGGTAAAACCGAAATACTGAATAAGGTAAAAGACAAACAGTCAAAAAGTAAAAAGGAGATTCAAATTAGATTCATAAAAATACTCATAACAACAATAACAATGAAAATATATAATAAGATGAATGTTGTTATGGGAACTTGTTCTCAGCAACAGAAACAAAAAGGATTAATAAGCTAACTGAAGGTACATTTACTGCGTTTCATGACATCATGCAGGTGTTTATATTCCTAAATTCTGAAATCAGTCCAAATGACAGAAAACACTGAGCCAGAAACGGTCCGAGTCTAAAAGCAGCTGCAGAGTTCACTTCATCTTCGTCTCCTTGTTGCTTTCTTCTTCTGCCGCCCTCCCCGACTGATGGCGCAGTAATAAACTGCAGCGTCGCTCCGCTGGGAGCCGCGCAGCAGCAGCGAGCCGTCGGCTGCAGCCGAGACTTTATCGGGACCGACGCCGGAGCCGTACTTCACGCTGGAGGCGTTGGTGGACCTGAAGCTCAGCAGCAGCTGAGGACTCTGCCCCGCCGCCTTCCTGTACCAGCTGAGGGTGGAGGGGGCAGCGGCGGAGGAGGCATTGGAGGCGTCCAGCAGGGGGCACTGCAGGGTGGCGTCCTCCCCGGCCCTCACCTGCACGGTGGGGGCCGGCAGGGCGGTGGCACGCCGCTCCCCCCGGAAACCTGAAAAACAACCCAGTAAAGTAAGAAGCTCATTTATTAACGCGCATTACGTCACAAAAGAAACAATAAAACCTGTGAGACACAAAACACAGAGCTCAGCGAGACGCAGGAAGTGATGTCACTCTGTCCTTCAATGACTCAGATAATTAACAATTAAAAATCAAAACAAGAAACAAGTTAACGAATGAGAGAAAAGAAAGAAACTGACGAATATCTTCTCTCCATCAGTGCAACCAGCGATCATTTTCAGTATCGATTCATCTGTTGATTATTTCTTCAAATAATTGATTAGTTGTTCAGTCTATAAAAATGACTAAAAGTGAAAAATGTCCAACGTGACGTCTTCAAATGTCTCATTTTGTCCGAAACCCAAATAGATTCCGTTTACTGAGACAGAAAACAGAGAATGGTTGATGGTTGATCAATTACTTAGACGATGAATCGATTCTGAAACTTGATTGACTTTATTGATTAACCCATTGTGTCATGAGGCACTTCTGTATATGAGTTTAAGATAATCATATTGATTTATTATGTGTAAAATATTCTGATGTCCGTCCATCAAAATACTTTGGATGCTCTAGATTATGGATTGCAGTAAATCTTAATATATGTAGGGCTGCAAATAATTAATATTTTTATTATCAATGAATGCGCCGATGATTGTTTTCTGGATTAATCGATGCCCATCAGAGATATTGGGTTTAAACGTGTGACAGCTGTGAACTTTCTGTCCACTGATCAATGAATCGGCTCCTTGTTGCTTCTTCTGCAGCTTGAGACTCAGACGTTTCGCTGACGATGGTTTAATCTTTCACACGGCAGCTCTGTGTTTAAATGCGTGAACATTCGACATTAACAAAGAAAACAAATAAACCCGAAGGAGAGAAAGGCGACTCACCGCTGAGCGAGAGGAGGATCACGCAGACCAGCACAGACTCCATCGTCAACTGACGGAGGAAACTTCTGCTGTTGATCTCAAAGCCAACCGAGCGTTTCAGCTTTCAAAACAACCCCTAACCGATACGCTGCATGGCCAAAAGTATGTGGACACGCCTCTCTCTCTCTCTCTCTCAGGGCCTGTTGGTGGAGCAGTGGTGTAAGGTGCGTCCCGTGTGATCTCACTGCCCCAGGTTCGATTCTGGCCTTCGGACCTTTGTTGCAGGTCAGCTCTGACGTCTTCTTTTAGATTCAGTCGCTGAGATAGAAAACAGAGAAAAACAGACAATCAGAGGACCTCACGGCAGAGAATTTGGGCCGTTTTTGCTTGAAAAATCACTTAAACCATTAATTGATTAACGCAATAGTTGCTGAATAATTTTCTAATCAATTAACTGACTAATCACGACACCCCCAGTCTGGAACACGCAGTTAGAGTTAGAGTAATGTTTGGACAGACAGCATGCTTTATCATAGTGATCCTGTATATGATGCTTAACAGCTGCCTCTCACAGCACGAATCATTATTTGGTCTATAAATTGTCAAGGTGACGTCATGAATCGACCAAACCCCAAAGAATTCCCTTTACAGCGAAATGAAACTCAGAAAATCCTCACAACCCAATAAATGTTTGGCATGTTTTCTACGAAAAACAACTAAACCAATTCATCAATTACTAAATCAGTTACCAATTAATTGTCTGTCGGTGGACTTGAATTGTTTCAGCTCTAAATATATTTGTCCGGTTGTTTTTCTCCAGTGTTTTTTGTCAGGTCCTGGTTCTGCGTCTGCGTGCTGGTCTCTGCAGAACAACGTGGAGCTGCGACCTGCCGAAGGTTAAAGGTCGCAGAGCAGACGTTGTGTTCGGACAGGAGACGCACCTTCGACACGAGAACACGCTCGCCTACACAAACACCGGGTGCAGCAGATATTTCTCTCCGCTGTGGATCTAAAATCACAAGAAGCGGCCGTGTTAGTGTAAAAATGTAGTCTCCTGAGTGTGGACGTGGTCTGAGTCCTCTGCAGTTTAACTCGCTTTATACATTAAAGGGTCAATTCACCCAGACTGTGAGGCTCCTCTCCAGGTGGGGGGGGGATCAGAAAGCAGGTTTACACATACGAGGAATGTGCTTTGGTATTTTGGTGCAAAACAGTAAACATAGTAGAAAGATAAAGCAAGTGCTGCAGGTCAGGAAACACAAGATATTAAAGAATATAAAAACATAATAAAGAAAATGTGAGGGAGAGAGTGAGAGGGAGAGAGGTGAGACAAAGAGACGGTGTGAGGTGAAAGGCACAGGTGCATGCAGGTGTGGTAAAAACAGGAAGTTAGTTATAGTTTGTCAGCAGGTGGAGCTGCAGCAGCGAGTCATGGATACTTTCAAACACTCGGAGCACTCCTCCTCCTCCTCCTCCTCCTCCTCAGAGTCGTCACTCCGTCAGGTCTGAACTCTCAGACATGAAACTCACATCGAATCGTTCAGCGCGACTCACTCGTCCAGAGGACGTCATCGTCTCTGACGTCCGTCCAGAATAAACCTCCAGAAACCAGCTGAGACGCCAGAGAAGAAAGCGGCTGCAGAACCTGCCTGAGAATCCTGCTGTTTCTAAGTTTCCTTCAGTCTCGCAGTGATCCAGAGACAGCTGTCTGTCCGTCCACGGGTCCACTGCAGACAGGAGCTGCTGACTGCTGGTTCGGCAAACACATATTACAGTTTTTTACAATCGCTATGACAGTTTTTTCGATACATTTAACAATTAAAACACACAATTGGTAAAAATGGTTAATTTCATGCTCAGAATCACACGTTGTAAACTAAACCCCCCAAAACTGATTTTCAAAATACAATAATAAACTAACACATTATACACCGCGTCTAACAAAACACTGCAAACATGTTTTAAAATCAAATAATTATTCAAAACACGAACACATGTTCTCTTCCAACAGGAACATTTAGTCAGTCATAACACAATGACAAGAAAACACACTATCATCGGCTAAAACGACAGAAACAGCAGTATTCTGTGTGTCAGGTCTGCCCTGATACAACAGACAGTGTATTGTATTGATCACAGATTGTGTTTTGTAGTTTCTTTTGAAGCCTCTCTACATTTTTGTTTTGTTGGGTTTAGTAAATGCAGGCGTTTTGTATCAAAGCAACAAGACATGTGTTAATTGTTTAGCCTACAAAGACGGATGCTGTGCTAAAAAACTGCCATAGCGATTGTAAAAAACTGTAATTATTATTAATATATATTGTACTTCCTGTTTACAACATGGGGATGTTGGGTGGACACAGTTTTGTGTGAGGGGGCCCACTGTGCCCCCCTGCTGTGGAGGTTTCTGCCTCCGCCCCGGCACGGTGGAGCTGACGGAGGTGAGGCTGCGCTGCTCGGCGCTGAAGCGTTGGTTCAGCTGCAGCTGTTTGTTTTCAGCCTGCTGGCTCGCCACACAGCGCCTGCAGGAGGGCAGTTCAGAAGAACCACGTAAACTGTTTCTCAGAACTTCATTAACACTTCTGATAATCAATCAATCAATACTTGATTCGTCGTTTTGTTATAATTTCCCACAATTCAATGTGACGTCTTCAGATGTCTTGTTTTACTCAGCCTGTCCTCAGTTCTGCTTCAAAACGGACTAAAACGATTGTTCCGATCAAAACATCAAACTTTCTGTCAATCGGTCGACTAATTACATCTACCTTTGGCTTTTTGTGGGACATTTTATAGATGAAACAATTAATGCCTGCCTGTCTCCCTCCCTGCCTGTCTCCCTCCCTCCCTGCCTGTCTGTCTGCCTGCCTGTCTGTCTCCCTCCCTGCCTGTCTGTCTTCCTGTCTCCCTCCCTCCCTGCCTGTCTGTCTCCCTCCCTGCCTGTCTCCCTCCCTCCCTGTCTGTCTCCCTCCCTGCCTGTCTCCCTCCCTCCCTGCCTGTCTCCCTCCCTCCCTGCCTGTCTGTCTCCCTCCCTGCCTGTCTCCCTCCCTCCCTGCCTGTCTCCCTCCCTCCCTGCCTGTCTCCCTCCCTCCCTGTCTGTCTCCCTCCCTGCCTGCCTGTCTCCCTCCCTCCCTGCCTGTCTCTCTCTGCCTGCCTGTCTGTCTCCCTCCTGCCTGTCTCCTCCCTCCCTGCCTGTCTCTCTGCCTGCCTGTCTGTCTCCCTCCCTGCCTGTCTCCCTCCCTCCCTGCCTGCCCGCCTGTCTCTCTGCCTGTCTGTCTCCCTCCCCCCCTGCCTGTCTGTCTCCCTCCCTGCCTGTCTCCCTCCCTCCCTGCCTGTCTCCCTCCCTCCCTGCCTGTCTGTCTCCCTCCCTGCCTGTCTGTCTCCCTCCCTGCCTGTCTCCCTCCCTGCCTGTCTGTCTCCCTCCCTGCCTGTCTCCCTCCCTCCCTGCCTGTCTGTCTCCCTGTCTCCCTCCCTCCCTGCCTGTCTCCCTCCCTGCCTGTCTGTCTGTCTGCCTGTCTGTATCTCTGCCTGCCTGTCTCCCTCCCTGCCTGTCTGTCTCCCTGCCTGTCTGTCTCTCTGCCTGTCTGTCTCCCTCCCTGCCTGTCTGTCTGTCTGCCTGTCTGTCTCTCTGCCTGCCTGTCTCCCTCCCTGCCTGCCTGTCTCCCTGCCTGTCTGTCTCCCTCCCTGTCTCCCTCCCTCCCTGCCTGTCTGTCTCCCTCCCTGCCTGTCTCCCTCCCTCCCTGCCTGTCTCCCTCCCTCCCTGCCTGTCTGTCTCCCTCCCTCCCTGTCTGTCTCCCTCCCTGCCTGTCTCCCTCCCTGCCTGTCTCCCTCCCTGCCTGTCTCCCTGCCTGTCTGTCTCTCTGCCTGTCTGTCTCCCTCCCTGCCTGTCTCCCTCCCTGTCTCCCTGCCTGTCTCCCTCCCTCCCTGCCTGTCTGTCTCCCTCCCTGCCTGTCTCCCTCCCTGCCTGTCTCCCTCCCTGCCTGTCTCCCTCCCTGTCTCTCTCCCTGTCTCTCTCCCTGTCTGTCTCCCTGTCTCTCTCCCTGTCTGCCTGCCTGCCTGTCTCCCTGTCTCCCTGTCTGTCTCTCTCCCTGTCTCCCTGCCTGTCTCCCTGTCTCTCTCTCTCCCTGTCTCCCTGTCTCTCTCCCTGTCTCTCTCCCTTCCTGTCTCCCTGTCTCTCTCCCTGTCTCTCTCCCTTCCTGTCTCCCTGCCTGTCTCTCTCTCTGTCTCCCTGCCTGTCTGTCTCCCTGTCTCCCTGTCTGTCTCCCTGTCTGTCTCCCTCCCTGTCTCCCTCCCTCCCTGCCTGTCTCCCTGCCTGTCTCCCTCCCTGCCTGTCTGTCTCCCTCCCTGCCTGTCTCCCTCCCTCCCTGCCTGTCTCCCTCCCTCCATGCCTGTCTCCCTCCCTCCCTGTCTCCCTCCCTCCCTGCCTGTCTCCCTGCCTGTCTGTCTCCCTCCCTGTCTGTCTCCCTGCCTGTCTGTCTCCCTCCCTGCCTGTCTCCCTCCCTGCCTGTCTCCCTCCCTGCCTGTCTGTCTCCCTGTCTCTCTCCCTGTCTCTCTCCCTGTCTGTCTCCCTGTCTCTCTCCCTGTCTGCCTGCCTGCCTGTCTCCCTGTCTCCCTGTCTGTCTCTCTCCCTGTCTCCCTGCCTGTCTCCCTGTCTCTCTCTCTCCCTGTCTCCCTGTCTCTCTCCCTGTCTCTCTCCCTTCCTGTCTCCCTGTCTCTCTCCCTGTCTCTCTCCCTTCCTGTCTCCCTGCCTGTCTCTCTCTCTGTCTCCCTGCCTGCCTGTCTCCCTCCCTCCCTGTCTCCCTCCCTGCCTGTCTCTCTCTCTGTCTCCCTGCCTGTCTGTCTCCCTGTCTCCCTGTCTGTCTCCCTGTCTGTCTCCCTGTCTCTCTCCCTCCCTGTCTGTCTCCCTGTCTCTCTCCCTGTCTCTCTCTCCCTGTCTCTCTGCCTGTCTGTCTCCCTGTCTCTCTCCCTGTCTCCCTGCCTGTCTCCCTGTCTCTCTCCCTGTCTCTCTCTCTGCCTGCCTGTCTCCCTGTCTCTCTCCCTGTCTCTCTCTCTGCCTGTCTCTCTCCCTGTCTCTCTCTCTGCCTGTCTCCCTCCCTGTCTCCCTCCCTGTCTCTCTCCCTGTCTCTCTCTCTCCCTGTCTCTCTGCCTGTCTGTCTCCCTGTCTCTCTCCCTGTCTCCCTGCCTGTCTCCCTGTCTCTCTCCCTGTCTCCCTGTCTCTCTCTCTGCCTGTCTCTCTCCCTGTCTCCCTGCCTGTCTCTCTCCCTGTCTCCCTGTCTCTCTCCCTGCCTGTCTGTCTCCCTGTCTGTGTTGAGTGGCAGAGGAGCTGTGCAGTGTGTGAGACGTGCCAGCAGGGGGCGGTGTGGCTCCTTCAGCCTGCAGCTGAATCCATCACTGCTCTCTGGTGTGTTGATGTGTAATGAAGCGTTCCAGCCTGACGGAGGCGCTGCAGCGACAGCACACACACACACACACACTGCTGCCAGGAATAACCTTAAATCAGTGGATTTGTGCATGGAGTTCTGCAGGGAGCAGATCAGCAGATCATCAGCAGGAGTCTTTTTAGTTTCTGATGCTTCAGCATCAACAGATTCAGTTTATTATCAGAAATTAACTTGTTTGTAATAATTTTCAAAGAAAACATTTAAGCTGAAATCAGAATATTTGGCTGTTTCGCTTGAAAAGTGACTGTTTATCCAAACAGTTGTGATTGACTGATCGATTGATTGACTAATGGTTGTTTTATATCACAGTAACGTGAATAAGCGTGGGTTTGTGCTGTTGCCATGGGGATAAAAACACATTTCACACGGTCGGTCCTTGTTTTGCGGCGTCTGTCCCTGCACTGAAATGTCAAGATGTGGTCCACATATATATTTAGAGGAGTTCCCAGATCAGAGCTCAGCGTTCAACAGGTGAACGTTACCTGCACGTGACGGGCTGAGCCTCCTGCAGCTGCAGGTTAAATACTGATCTCGGCTCAGCAGAGGCGGTCGCTCTCTGGCTGAGAGGATGCGATGAATAAACGAGCATTGTGTTGACCTTTGACCCGAGCTGCGCAGCCAATCACTGCCGATCGCTGCTTGAGCTGAAAGGCGGACGAAGGCGACCCAACGAACGGCGCTTTAACATTACGGTGGTTCAATCTCCCCGTGAAATCTTCTCTAGTGTTGGTGGTGTCGAATTTCTTATTAAATGTGACTTTGAGTTTCACGGACAAGTTCTCCAGGACTGGAAATGAATCTATAATCATAATTCTTCGCCCCATGATGCACCTGTATGGAATAACAGGTGTATACAGGTGAACTCTGACTCTTTCCAAACAGCGGGCTGAACAGGCTGCCATGCTGCTTTTACTGGACGACATGTACTTCACTGTCCAGACTCCATTCACAAATCTAATATTATTTGTTCTAATCAACAGTTCACACGAGTCATCGATGTGATTATTGGTTCTGTTAAAGGTTTCTGGAGGAACTCTCTGCTCCCCGACTGCTTCCCTCAGCTGTTTTCCTTTTTAGACAAAAAGTGTAACAGCGAGTTCTTCAGATATTGTTATATGTATATGTTTTCCTTTGAGAAGACGAAATATTACGGAGGGTTTCAGAATATAAAGCAGCTCAGCTGGAACTGTTTAACACTTCCTGTTTCAAACTGTTAATAAAGTTTCTCCTGCAGAGAATCTTTACGGCCAACATTTAATCCTGAAGCAGCGTTTGTTCCTTTTGTTCAGCGACTCTGAAGCAGACGAGCTTCTCTCTCGTGTTCATTCACAGATATTCTGACAGTTTCTGGATTAGTTATTTATCAAAACATCTTTCCATTACAGCGATGTTAAATTTGGCAGCACTGAAGCTTTATTTATTCACGACGTGTCGTCTTTAAAGAGTCTTTGAACGCTGTGACTACGGCTTTCTTTGTTCTTGGCTTCATTTCTGTTCAGTTGTCCGACCTGCTCTACTCGAAATGCCGAACGTTTTAATTAAAACGATTTTAAAAAGTTGGACGAAAGCTAATGACGTGTTTCTGAATTTCCGGATGTGTGCGTCGATAACGAGCTGACCTCAGATCGGGCGGAGAGAAAAATCGGCACGCAGCCACGAAGACGCAGCTTGAGTCTGTGAAACGCAGCGAGCGGATGCTAGCAACGTTAGCGTTGCAGCTGAGCGTCTGTTGGCTTTGTGTTTTTAACTGCTGTTCTGCAGAGCTGCAGCCAGCGCTGCTCTTACTGCTGATTCATCTAAAGATTATAAAGATTATTATTCTCATTTAATCGGTCACTTGTCGTTTAGTCCAACAGGACGTCTTCGGGTGTCTTGTCTTGTCGGACCAACAGAGATTCGGGTTGCGGAGGTATTAAAGCACAAAGTGTGCACATTAGTGACTGTAGTGTTTCCTGTCATGTGTTACAGGGTGACATTTCCACCGTGAAACGCCCGCCTGGAGGGGGGCGTGGCCTGGAGGGGGCGTGGCCTGGAGGGGGTGAGGGTTAACCCTGAGTGATTCAGGGGCCCGGAGCTGGACCGGGGCCCCTGGCTTCTGGTGGGAATTACAGATGTTTATAGACATGTTGTTTGGCTGTTTCCAGGAGTCCCCCTGAACATGCTCTGAGCCAATCACAGCTCAGCCAGACTGGCGGGGGCGGGGCCTGTGCCAGCAGCTGGCAGGAGGTCAGGAAAGAGTGAGTTCTTCTTCTTCTTCTTCTTCTTCTTCTCTCTCCGTTTCTGTTTCTGTTTCTCTGAGTTTCATTTCTTGGCCTGAGACCGTTTTTTTAAAACACGTCCTGCTGCCAAAGATCTGCATAGTTCCTGTTCCAGAGTTCATCCAGGTTCATCGCTGGAGAGGCTGGGAAACAGAAACCCTCAGTGTTCTCCACACACACACACACACACACACACAGAGACACACACACACACACACACACACACACACACACAGACACACACACACAGAGACACACACACACACACACACACACACACACACACACACACACACACACACACACACACACACACAGAGACACACACACAGAGCTCACATGGAAAGTTTCGTTTCATTTGTGTGTGTGTCTGTGTGTGTGTCTCTGTGTGTGTGTGTGTGTGTGTGTGTGTTTTACTGTGTGTGTGTGTGTGTTTTACTGTGTGTGTGTGTGTTTTACTGTGTGTGTGTGTGTGTGTTACTGTGTGTTACTGTGTGTGTGTGTGTGTGTGTGTGTGTGTGTGTGTGTGTGTGTTACTGTGTGTTACTGTGTGTGTGTGTGTGTGTGTTACTGTGTGTTACTGTGTGTGTGTGTGCTGGCTTCCCTCTGATGTTGTGACTTTCCTGTTGATCGTAGTCTCTGGGCACAATAACCGACATGCAGGGGAGGAGTCGGGCGAGGGGGGGCGGGGGCGGGGGCGGGGCCCAGGCCTGCCGTCCCCCTGTTACGTCAGGAGCCCCTCCCCCCTGTGATCCAGCCCTGCCTGAAGGGAAAGTCCAGCTCACTTCAACCTGAGAGACTGACTGAGAGCAGCTGTTCCCTCCGCAGCTCGTCTTCATCACCCTCACCTCCATCACCTCTTCTTCATCTCGATCTCCATCCTCCTCCTCAGCTGTCCTGTCATGGCTGCCTCCTCCAAGTCCTCCCAGACGGCGAAGAACGTGGTGCTCGCCCTGCTGGCGATCTGGTCCATCGTCTCGCTCATCATCATCGTGGTGTGGGCGACGTCCCCGGACCTGAAGAGCTCGGCTCAGTGCCGCGCCGAGCTGCAGGAAGTGACGGAGAAGCTGGAGGGGGCCAAGGTGGTGTGGAACAAGAACAAGGTGGCTCTGGAGGAGCTGGTGGAGGCGGCGAGGGAGGAGCAGGCTCGCCAGAGAGCCCAGATCCTGCTGCTGCTGGGACACCTCAACGCCACCAACGCCACGCTGGAGCAGTGCCGGCAGGAAAACGTGAGTGACGGAGTTTATCTCGCACACGCAGACCAGACGTAGTTCAGTCACACACTGTTTTCTTAAAACAAACAGACTGTTTTCTAGAAATGAGCCTCAGCGTCAGGAACGAGACAGAATAACACATCTACAGAGAAAACTCTCGACACACAAGTCCTGGATTTAGTCTCAGGGGGAAATGAGTTTTCAAGGTTTAAGCTGAAGGTTAAAGTGTGTGTGTGTGTGTGTGTGTGTGTGTGTGTGTGTGTGTGTGTGTGTCAGTGGGGTTAAGAGATCAACATTATGATATTAATAAGAATATGTTTCTGATATTAGTAAATATTATACGCTAAATGTTTGTAAAAAAATACATATTACACGTTCACTTCCTGCTGTGATTTGACCCGCCTCCTTCGAGCGGAGATCAATCTGATTGGACTCAGGCTCTCCACTGTCCAGCCAATCAGAGCGAGGGGGTGGGACCGACTCATTCGGGAAATACTGTTTGTATTATTTCACCTGCAAAAACGCCGCTAAGTCTCCAACTTTGTGGACTGCCGCGGTTAGCACGCTAGCCTTGCTAGCTCCTGCGGTTTATTTTACCCCCCCCTCTCACCCAGCTGGACTCAAGTCCTCTTCACACCCCTGAACAGGATAAGAAGGTCCAGAAAACAAGCTAGCATGAAATAAAATAAATAAAAGAAGGTGCAATCGATGAAAAATTGAAAACTGTATAAACCGTGTGAAGGCTCGCTTCACAGCAAAATGACATAAAAACAGTAGAAGCAGAAGAAGAAGGAACACGAGGTGAGACGTGGGACTTAACTACAGTTATCAGTCAGGAGGTGGTTAGCTTAGCTTAGCATAAAGACTGGAAGCAGGGGGAAACTGCTAGCCAGAAATACCCTTACAAACACGTATAAGAATCGCAGTTTGTGTTTCATGCTGAATCTGTGAGCTTTCCAGCTGACAGCAGTTCATTTATCGCTCGTATCCGCAGAGACACCCCGATGTTTCCGACAGGATCGGCAGATACAGGAAGTGATGTGTGAAGGTGAATGACTTGTTTTTACAGTGCAGCGTTAAAGCTCGCGTTCATTACCGGCTCAGTACCAAACTGGAGCTGAAAATAGCCTCTTCTTCAGTCCAGATGCCAGAACCCAACCCGGGGCGGCCCCGCCCGCCTCAGCGAGACACTAACAGCTTCCATCTGTCCTCACAGAAACAAGGCACCCGCTGAGATCGATCAATAACTTCTATACAGAGAGAAGCTGGACTGAAGGCTTCAGGGAGCGTTTAACGTAGAAACCGGGGGGGGGGGGTCTTCTCTTCGCGGGCCCCCCTCCTCTTTACTTTCCATTTTGGGAGGCTTTTGAGTGAAGAGTCTTCCCCTCTGAGTGTTTAAACTGTGAAGAGTTTAGTTGCTTCCAACTTTTCCAGCTTCGTATTCTCAGAGCTGTTGGTTGGAAAAAGTGAGTGTTTGCCTTCGCTGCCTCCCTCCTCCTCCTCTCCTCCTCCTCCTCCTCCTCCTCCTCCTCCTCCTCCTCCTCCTCTGGTGGTTCGTCCTGACTCATTCCTCCTCGCCTTCCCTCACCTCTGCTCCACTCCTCCCCCTCCGCTCCCTCACTTCTTCCCTGTGTTTGCTGAAGGGAAACTCGCATCATCGCTGTGGATTGTGGACAATCTTGAATATCGCCTTTTATTAATAGAAACAGCAAGTGTGTACATTTCTTGGAAAACAGAAATGTAACAAGCTCTGGCTGTTTGTCAACTGTTACTACGTTACCCAGAATCCACTGCAACACTGACTGCATGTGTTACAAAAGCAGGATTCCACAGAAAGCTGCTCACGAGCCAAAAGAAAGCTCTCCGTCTGCGTCCTCGTGAGACATCGTCAACCGATTTAAAGGGCCGCAGTCAGAGTGGCACAGCTTTCGCTCGACGTCCATGGTCATCATCTCCGGGACAACAGTGTGATCTCTGTGGTGATTTCTTTGAAACTGAAGATAAAGTAACTTTTGGAAGATAAACTTTGGTTTCAGAGTGTAAATCTAACACAGCGTTAACATATGATCGCCTGTTGAGCTGAACTTGTTACTGAACGCTGGTACGACCTCCTCCACTGCCGTCCAGTGTGACTGTCAGCAGCCAATCAGGAGAGAGGAAACTCTGACGGGGATGCACGCTTTTCTTATTTCTCTGCCTGCGTGGAAATCTGATGTTTCGCTCTGCAGGTGAGCTGGACTGTAACCGGGCGGAGGAGTAAATAATGTGCGTCGGTTGCATTCGAATTAGTTTCAGCTTTTCAAACTTGACTTTTTGGAAAAAGTGACTGACAGCAGCTTCTGTCACTGCTGATTGGTTAGAGCCAAATATCCCCCCTCCCAAACAGGAAGCCGCTAACACGAAGAATGAAGAGAAATGAAGTTTCAGTCTATCATCGGGCAGCTAACCGCTCGTCCTGTTAGCATCTTGCTAATACTGACACGTTTCATGAGTTTCATTCACATCAGCTCAGGAGACGCTCGGGAAAGTACCGCAGACGCCGAAGTTAGGTTTCTTCTTCGTGCCTCCTGACAGCTTCCTGTCTTCAGGTCCGAACTCATGACCTGAGGCCTCTGGAAGCAGAGCTGCCACACCGCTGCACTCCTACAAAATAAAAGCTTCACACGTGAGCTTTTTAACGGTTCCACCCGCTGCTTTGACACGTCTCTGACTGATTGATTGACTGATAGTTTGCCTGTAGCTTGCATCTGTTCCTCCTGCTCTTCCGGTGAAACCTGCGGCCGACGATCGGTGGCGGCGATCGCAGAGCTGCACCCCGGTCCAGAGAAACTTCTGAACCACGTGTGATATTTGCAGCTGCTGTGTGACATTTTGAGCTGAGATTCATCTTTTATTAGTGGATCACTTTGTTGAGATGTTGTTTTTGTCTTTGAACTTGTTGTGTAGTTTTCCCTGAATGTGTGTTACTCACTTTCCTAATAAGTTTCACCTCTGGATATTAATAAATGATCTATTAAGTATCGACTGACACTTGAATCTCCCTTCGGACTGCCTCCCCTTCCTTCCTTCCTCCACATGCTGAACCTGCTGCAGGGATTGGCTCCCGTTCAGACTCCAGAGCGTCAGTGAGGTCCGACACTGATGTGGATGCTTGGCATCGCTCGTGGCGCTCTGAGGCGTGCGTGCAGCTGATGAACAGTTCCCGAGCTGACGTTGTTTAAGTACAAACGTTTTGTTTTTTTTTAACGTGTTACGCGTTGGAGCATTCGGTGGCGACCTGCTGCTTCACCGCCGAGCTGCTGTAGCTCCATAACAGCACGTACGTGTGAGCAGGACGAGCACAGCAGGGCCGACGTGTTATTGGAAAGACGTTACATTAAGGTTACTGAGCTCCCGAGGACCGCCTGGTGTCTGCGGAGGAGATCTGATACCTGCGTGACAGATTTCACGCTCCTGTTAGCCTGAGAAACCTCTAATTACAGGGAGTGTCTACATACTTTTGTCTACTTTTGGTCTATCTCTGTCTATCTCTATTCCAGGAGTCCTTGAGGAGGTTTCAGAAGGCTTTGACAGGGTTGTAGTGGTCCTTGAGCATGTTCCAGGTGCCCTTTAAAATATTCTAGTCCTTGCAGAGGTCCCCGAGGAGATTAAAGGTCTCCTTGATAACGTTCTGCTGGTCCTGGCAGATGTTCCAGGTGTCCTTGATAACGTTCTGCTGGTCCTGGCAGATGTTCCAGGTGTCCCTGATAACGTTCTGCTGGTCCTGGCAGATGTTCCAGGTGTCCTTGATAACGTTCTGCTGGTCCTGGCAGATGTTCCAGGTGTCCTTGATAATGTTCTGCTGGTCCTGGCAGATGTTCCAGGTGTCCCTGATAACGTTCTGCTGGTCCTGGCAGATGTTCCAGGTGTCCTTGATAGGGTTCTAGTGGTCATTGAGGATGTTCCAGAGAGCTTTAAGAACATTCCAGGCATCCTTGAAGACCTCCCAGAGGTCCTTGAGTAGTTTCCACCGGCTCTTCATGACGTTTTGGGGTTTTTTGTTTTGTTCCCACAATGCAACACTCAACAGAAAGAACACAGCGTGCATGTGCTCCTCGTGCTGAACCTGCAAACGTTACGTCTGTACCTGCTGCGTCTCCTTCTACCTTCACTTCACAGTCGGAGCGACATCCTGTTATTCAGTCAGTCATTGAAAGCAGCGTCTGAGTCAGCAGGAAGAATCAGCTGTGGTTTGATTTTGTGTCAAACATCGCACACACACACACAGTTACTGTATGCAAACACTGAGAGTGAAGTGATGAGCTTCATGATAACGAGGTTCACCGCTGCTTCCTGTACGTCACTTCCTGTAGAGCAGTTCCAGGTATTCAGACAGTTTGAATCTGAGCGTCTTCAGAGTGAAACGAAACTCTGTTTTCAGACTTCAGAGGAAAATGTCTGCTGTGAAAATGACACGTGATTGTTTAAATATCGAAAACACACAAATAATCTCACCTCGCTGTCCTCGGACATGTTCCAGGTATCCTGGAGGAGATTTCAGCTGGCTCCTCCTTGAGGATGTTCGAGCGGTCCTTGGGGAGGTTTCAGGGGTGTTTGATAAGTTTCTAGTGCCTTTAAGGATTTCCCAGGGCTCCTGGAGGATGTTCCAGGTGTCCTGTAGAAGATTACAGGAGTCATTGAAGAGGTTACATGGTACCTTGAATGGCTTCTTTTGGTCCTGGAGTTTGTTCACTCCTTGATGATGATGTTCCAGGGGCCCCTGAGAAGACTCTATTGGTCCTGGAATATGTTCCAGGGGTGCTTGAGGATGTTCCAGTGGCTTCTTGAAGATTCCAGGAGTCCTTGAAAAGGTTCTAGAGGTCTAAATGGACACGAGGAGCTCTTTATTAGCTCAGCACAGCGTACAGCGCACAGCGTACAGCGCACAGCGTACAGCGCACAGCGTACAGTGCACGTTGTTTTGGTATTCGAAGCCTCTCCGGCTGAGCACGTTTGTTTGGACTGTTCCTTTAAGTGCAGGACTCTGTTTAAAGTGCTGATCTAACAATAACTGCTGCGTTCAACGAAAGGAATGTTTCTAAAAGCCGAGTCGACAGACGGAGCTGTGCTGCTTTCAATCACCGGCTCAGCTCTGAGAGCGACGGCCCGGCCCGGCCCGGCCCGGCCCGGCCCGGCACAGCACGGCCCAGCTCAGGGTCCTTCAGAGCAGGTTCACAATCCGCATGTGTTCAGACAGGTTTGGCCTCTGAAGAGTGGAGGCTGGGCGTGTTTCTGCAGGTGAGGGTCGACGCCCGTGTTCCTGACGTGGCTGCAGAACAAATGAACAAACGTAACCGCCGCAGTTTCAGCGTCCACGGGAAACGTTTGCCCGTCCTTCAGCAGACTTAGACACTTAGACACACTTAGATTCTAGTTTCACTGGGCCGACATGCGGAGACAGAGTGAGTCCCAGACACGACGCAGACGGATCTGCAACACGTCCAGTTTCTGACTCAAACTGCTGCTCTGATGTTAAAAACACGTAAGAATAATAATAATAATAATAATAATAATGTGACTGTTGGCACAGCAGTGAAACCCTGAGGAGTCCTTTAACCTGCGAGTGTGTTTCCTTCAGTTTCTCAGCAACATGTTTTGTGTCTGGTGCTGCAGGCCGTCCTGAACGGGAACATCAGCGTCCTGCAGGAGACCATCGAGCAGCTCCAGCAGACGGAGGCGAACCTCACCGCTCAGCTCAGCCTGCGGGAAGGTAGGAAAAACTGCATCACTGCCATGAAAGGAGACTTTCTCAGCAGGCCACCGGCGGTATTCTTAGCTGCATTCCCCCCGCCGTTACCATGACGACCTGTGAGTCAGAGTAAATAAACACACACGATTGGTCGCTTAAAAAAACAGCGTGTTGTGCTGCGAGAGAGAAAGAAAGTCTCCTTTTAATCATGTGCAGGAATCAAAACCCTCAAACGTATAAAATCCACAAGTTTAAGATTAAAGTTTCAGCAGGACCAACTGCAGTCCACGGGACGGGGTCTTGGACTCCGAGAGACCGGATGTGACGGGGAATAAGGAGAGAAAGCAGGGGAAGTGTGGAAAAATGAAAATCGTTTCTGAAAACAAACGTGAAGAAAAAGAACGACAGAAGTAAAAGCAGAAGAATAAAATAAAGTAAGAAAGGAAATGAGAAAAGGGAAGACTGGAAGAAAGAGAGCAGGAAGGCGACAAGTAAATAAAAGAAAGATGAGTCCAGGTTTTCAAGAAGGAAAGAAAACAGTGAAGGAAGGAAGTGGAAGGAAACAGAGAAAGAAATAAAGTCTTGAGTCGAGTAAATCCTCTAAACGCTAATATAATAATAATAATAATAATAATAATAATAAACTTTATTTCAACACACTTTTCAAGCAAAGTTACAAAGTGCTTCACACGCTCGAACCCGGATTAAAACTTCTCAGGAGGCTTCTGTAACTTGATTATGAAATGAAAGGTGCTTGTGGAATATTCCACCCTGGTTTCTGCCTGCAGGTTTGAACCTTTAGAGTCTAAAGGGCTGATTGTCTTCAGACTTCCTGAAAAGTAGGCATTTTGGAGATACAAGATTCTCGCCTGACAGTAACTGCACTAACTGTCAGATCCCTGCAGTGCGGTCGAAAGTGTCCAGGAGGGAAATGTGCTGCAGTGAAAGCACTTCCCTGCAGCCTCTGGCGGTGTGTTCAGGGACTCTGTGAGTGTCTGTAGCTTCGGCCGTTAGTAGGAAAATGTTTCGTAGCCAGCTCAGAACAAACAGCAGGACTCCGTCAGGACTTTGGCATGTGGGTTTCCCTGACGGCGTCAGGATCACAGCGCTAACGCTAACAGCTCAGGGGGGGGGGGTTCCTGCTGAACTTCCCTCCACAGCTCAACAACACGCTCACAAGCCGACGCTCGCTGGTTTTTCATGTAGTAGCTCCTCACACATCTGTCCCTGCCGCCTTCCTCTCCCTCTGTGTTCAGATGCAGCTGAGGCCTTTTCCCAAAGAGCCTTTCATTTGCTTTGAAGACGTCACCGAATGAACCGACTCACACACACGAACGACAGAATTTCACATCGAAATGCATCGTTTCTGTTACCATCTTCAGGTTCTTCTGTTTTACCGTCACACGACCACGCCGTTGTTTACAGCCACGAAAACCACATCAGACCCGAGCGGCTCAGTTAGCCACAGCACGAGGACACGGCGCTAACTCTGCTGTGTCCCTCATCAAACAGTAGAGCGGCTGTTTAGTATTAAGAGCAAATTAAAAACAGGAGATCAGTTTTTAAGATGCTTTGTTGGAGATGAAACTAACAGTACAGAAAAGAGGTAAACCGAGCTCCACCCGGACAAACTACATCTGTAAAACGCCGCTTTAACATTAATGCAGAGCGAATCATCTAATGATACGAGACGTAATAAGACAACAGTCACTGCGCTGTGAGCACTTTTACTTTGATGGTTCGTCTTTATATCTTTAACTTGTGGTGGAGTATCTTCACAGGGTGGTGTTCGTACTTCTGCTGCAGTAAACACTTCCTCCAGCTCTGCTCACTGGTCACCGTGCAGCAGGAAAACCACAAACGTTAATAAAATAAGACAAACCGCTGTTTACACACCGTCCACTGTAAAAAATCTACATCGAGTCATTCAGCCTCGTGTTGAGCCTTAAAATGGTATCTTCTTAAATGAGTTCATTATTCTGTTTCTTTTAGCGATTTTCTGTCTCGTTTAAAGAAAGAAGAAATGTGAGAGGAAACGAGCTGATGTTTTTCTCTACAGTGTGTGATGAAAAGAAAGAGGTGTTTTCCTTGACTAATCCTCTCCAGCAGCAGCAGCAGGGCGGGAAACGTTTTAACGAAGGTGACTTCCTGCTCTGAACAGTCGGAGGGAAGCGATGGATTCCTGTGTGAAGCAGATACGAGAGAAGCATTGTGTTCGAACCGGCTGTGATAAACTTCACTGGAACAAACGCAGTCAGCACCTCCTTTATGCAGCGGAGGAACGTTCAAAACATTCAAAACTTCACTTCACTACAAAAGTATTAACAGAAAAATGTTCTTAAAGTACCAAAAACAAAAGTAGTCATTGTGCAGAATGGCTCCATTCAAAGGGCTGCATGTGTTTTACGTTTCCTGATTCATTTCCGTCCGAGAAGCATCTGAATGTTTAACTGCTGAATAAACATAGTTTCATCTGTGTGATTTATATTTTATAAACAGATTTTATCTGAAGAGACTGAACGACCCGAGTCTGTGAATCTGCACGAAAATAATCTTATTTCCTTAAAACAAGGAAAGAGTTCAGCCGGTGGGGCGAAGGGATTTATATTTCTCGTGGAAACGAGTGTGTTGAAATAAGAAGATCAGCAGCAGAACCAGTTTAAACCCAGACCTGCCTGGTTCTGCAGTCAAAGCAGAAACAAAAGTCCTGCGTTCAAAACTTTACTTTACTCAAAGTACAAAATAAACTTAAAGCACCAGAAGTAAAGTCATCGTGCAGAATAACATATGTTGTATTACTGGATTCTGATTATTGATGCGATTGTTTATTTGTTGATCACAGATTCAGATGTTATTAAAACGTATAAAGGCCCTGGACCTGTCAGGAACGTGGAGCGAACGTGTCCCTCTGAACTGTAGAGGAGCAGGAAGTAAAATGTGCTTTCCACCACAGTGTGAAGTGGAATCAGTTGTTCCTGAGTCCGTTTTTAGAGATTAGCGTTCTTTACTCTTAATAAAAGTCTCGCTGAGACTGAGGCTGATCCAGAATCTGCTCACAAACAAGGTAAAGTCCAAAAACAACATGCGAGCTGGCAGCTGAGGTCATTCCTGACATAACCGTCAGCGCCGCCGAGATAAGATGGAGCGTTTCCTTAGAAGTTAATGCGCTCCAACCAAACTCTGTTCAAATTCTGCTCTATTCTGTTTGATTACTCTGTTTGTTTCTCAGACCTCCAGCTCCGATCACAAGGTGTTCCCAGGCCTGATGGGGTACCGCCCCACCCCCACCCCACCCCCTAGTTACTGTTGCTATGTTGGACAACAGTATCACTACAGCTGGCTGGCACCAATAGAAAATGGCCGTTATCTGAACAGAACAAGTGTTTTTAATTCTTCACCTTAGTTTAGCAAAATAATCTTAACTCCAGGTTCACTGAACTAGCTTTTGTCTGGAGCTTTTAACCACACCTCACGGTCTTCCTCAGCGGGTCGAGTTTGCTCGGGCGTCATCACATGACCTAAGCACAGAACTTCAGTCACATGATCACAGCTGGTCGTATATGTGTGGAGACGCTGACCTCAGATCTCCGGCCGGCCGCTGATCTCAGGTCAGATTTATGAATCTGTTCTATAAATCATCGTGAAATTACACACACGAGCCTGAGTTGCACTCCCACAGTAGACGGACGTAGACGCTCCCTTAATGGATCATTTGCATATTAAAAAAACTTAGTTTACACCACGAGTTGTCAGACTCGGAGAAGAAAACCACAGAGAAGAAGAAGCAGTTTCACCAAACGTGAAAGTGAAACGCGAGAAAGGAAAATGTGTTTCAAACACAACAGAAACTACTGAAAGGCAAAAAGTCTCAACTGCAACGACGAGGCTTTTTGAATTCACTGCCGCTCTCTGATTGGCCTCTTCTCCGTGGAAGTGGTGGCCGAGGCTCATGGGTATTGTAGTATTTAGACTCGTTCGCCACAAAGATGGACGAAACCTGGTTTCTCTAAGCAAAGTGTGAATAACGTGAACCTGCAGCAGAGAACCGACGACTCCTCCCACAAACCCGTCTGTGTAGTTTCAATCTCTGATCAAACCCCACCTTTTTTTATTAGAGCTACACCACCCAGACCCGCCACTGTCCAGGCACACACACACACACACACACACACACACACACAGCACACACACACACACACACACACACGCACACACACACACACAGAGCACACACACACACACACACAGAGCACACACACACACACAGAGCACACTCACACACACACACACACACAGAGAACACACACACACTCACACACACACTCACACTCACACACACACACAGAGCACACACACACACACAGAGCACACACACACACACACACAGAGCACACACACACACACACACACAGACACACACACACACACACACACACACACACACGCACACACACACAGAGCACACACACACACACACACAGAGCACACACACACACACAGAGCACACTCACACACACACACACACACACAGCACACACACACACACACACACACTCACACACACACACACACACAGCACACACACACACACAGAGCACACACACACACACACACACAGCACACACACACACACACACACAGAGCACACACACACACACACACACACACACACAGTACACACACACACACACACACACACACACACACACACTCACTCACTCACTCACACACACACACACACACACACACACACACACACACACACACACACACACACACACACACACGCACACACACAGAACACACGCACACACACACACGCACACACACGCACACACACACACACAGAGTACACTCACTCACACACACACACACTCACTCACTCACTCACTCACACACACTCACACACACACACACACAGAGCACACACACACACACACGCACACACACACACGCACACACACACACACACACGCACAGAGTGTTTGTTTGTTTGTTTGTTTGTTTGTTTGTTTGTGTTTGCTGTGAATGCTGAAATGATTCCTCCCACTTTTTCGCAGCGTAACTGAAATATTCAGCTCAGTTAGGAATGGCGTGCTATAACTCTCCTTCATTCACACCTTTCAAACTTTCCAAAATATTCCAGGTTTTTCCAGGACATTTTTATTCTCATTAAAATTAATGTCCAAAATCTCCACATTTTCCCACTTTTTCAACTCTGATCTGTTCGTTCGTGCTTTCAGCTTGAAGCTCAGAGTGCCACAGAGATCTGACTGGATTCAAACAGGCTTTAACCCCTGAACTACCAGGTCTTCAGTCTTTATTAGACCCGATGAATCCTCCTCTCACAAAACAGAAACCTTCGTACGCTCGGAAGAATGCGTCTGCGTGTTTCTGGCTTCGAGCCTCATCGCGTGTTTTATGATTCTGGCTTCGGTTGTTTGTTGTTTATTACAGAGAAGCTGCTCGGCGAAGCTGTCGGGCTCTGTAGTTTTAAAACACACTTGCAGTTACCATCAGCGACCACAGGGGTCGCCACAGCAACCAGGATTTCAACTGGACCAGAAGAAAATAGACAACTTAAGTAAAGTAGAAGTAAACTCGGGGTTCGTTCTCAGATAAAAACACGTTTTAATATTTAAAACATGATGGCGACTCTGTGTTGCTTCTGTTCGTCCCCTTAACTCTGTTTGTTTGTGTCTTCAGATCACATCGAGGCCCTGCAGGAGAACATGACCCAGGCCGTCCATCAGACCGAGTCCTGCTTGAGTCTGAAGGCTGCTGCTGAGAGTCAGATGTTGGCTGCTCAGAGTCAGACCAAAGCCTGCGAGTCCAGGCAGCAGTACCTGCAGAAACAGCTGTGAGTAAACACCAGACCGCCGTCAGCTTTTCCACGCTGAGTCGTCACCGCCGAGCGCTCCGGCCGGGTTTTAGTCAAAGAGAGCGAAGCTTTCCGACGTAACGCTGTTCAGCGCTCGAGTGCAGGGAGTTCTGCCTTTTCCACGCTGACGCGTCTGGATGACGAGCGAGACCACGACCAGCAAGTCAGAGAGAAAACAGCACAGTTCCCAACATGGCTCCCAACGGTCTGACCTGAGACCTGGACTCCAGTCAGACCTGAAGTCAGACCTGAGACCTGGACTCCAGTCAGACCTGAGACTTGGACTCCAGTCAGACCTGAGACTTGGACTCCAGTCAGACCTGAGACCTGGACTCCAGTCAGACCTGAGACTTGGACTCCAGTCAGACCTGAGACCTGGACTCCAGTCAGACCTGAGACTTGGACTCCAGTCAGACCTGAAGTCAGACCTGAGACCTGGACTCCAGTCAGACCTGAGACTTGGACTCCAGTCAGACCTGAAGTCAGACCTGAGACTTGGACTCCAGTCAGACCTGAAGTCAGACCTGAGACTTGGACTCCAGTGAGACCTGAGACTTGGACTCCAGTCAGACCTGAAGTCAGACCTGAGACTTGGACTCCAGTCAGACCTGAGACTTGGACTCCAGTCAGACCTGAGACCTGGACTCCAGTCAGACCTGAAGTCAGACCTGAGACCTGGACTCCAGTCAGACCTGAGACTTGGACTCCAGTCAGACCTGAAGTCAGACCTGAGACCTGGACTCCAGTCAGACCTGAGACTTGGACTCCAGTCAGACCTGAAGTCAGACCTGAGACTTGGACTCCAGTGAGACCTGAGACTTGGACTCCAGTCAGACCTGAAGTCAGACCTGAGACTTGGACTCCAGTGAGACCTGAGACTTGGACTCCAGTCAGACCTGAAGTCAGACCTGAGACCTGGACTCCAGTCAGACCTGAGACTTGGACTCCAGTCAGACCTGAGACCTGGACTCCAGTCAGACCTGAAGTCAGACCTGAGACCTGGACTCCAGTCAGACCTGAGACTTGGACTCCAGTCAGACCTGAAGTCAGACCTGAGACTTGGACTCCAGTGAGACCTGAGACTTGGACTCCAGTCAGACCTGAAGTCAGACCTGAGACTTGGACTCCAGTCAGACCTGAGACTTGGACTCCAGTCAGACCTGAGACCTGGACTCCAGTCAGACCTGAAGTCAGACCTGAGACCTGGACTCCAGTCAGACCTGAGACTTGGACTCCAGTCAGACCTGAAGTCAGACCTGAGACCTGGACTCCAGTCAGACCTGAGACTTGGACTCCAGTCAGACCTGAAGTCAGACCTGAGACTTGGACTCCAGTGAGACCTGAGACTTGGACTCCAGTCAGACCTGAAGTCAGACCTGAGACCTGGACTCCAGTCTGACCTGAAGTCAGACCTGGGACCTGGACTCCAGTCAGACCTGAGACTTGGACTCCAGTGAGACCTGAGACTTGGACTCCAGTCAGACCTGGGACTTGGACTCCAGTCTGACCTGAAGTCAGACCTGAGACTTGGACTCCAGTCTGACCTGAGGTCAGACCTGGGACTTGGACTCCCGACTGACTTGGGACTCGAAGGCAAAGTTACTCAAGTTTCAAACAAGCTTAAAAGTTCATTCTTGACCTTGGGAACTCAAGGTCCACTTACTGACATTTTTCCAGAGCTTTCAGTGGCATCTCACGGCCTTATGTTAAGGTATTTTAATTGTTGAGAGCAGAAATTCATTTATTTCTTTATTAACTTTAATAAGTTTGTGAGAGTTAAAGTTGTGATAGTTTAAGGTCTTTTGTAAGGAAGTACAGTAACAGGTCGGACCGTCAGGAAGAGATAAAACCGTTATCTCGTAATAATGTGACTTTTTTCTTGTTAAATCACAACTTTATTTACTTTTTACACATTTTCTGTCAGCACATTCTGACTTTGTTCTTGAAACTACTCTACGCCGTTAAAACTTTAATGCTTGATGCGTACAGAGCTGCAGCTGGACTCTGGGGCGGCGGATTTCTGACTGTAAATGCATCTCAGCTTGATCAATAAAACTGTTCCCATTAAACCAGTATGGACCGAGGACCTTGACCAGTACACTGGACTGGACGATGTTAACTGGGACATTATTTGGTCTTCGATTGTTGATGTCTCAAAGAATCCAGACCTCATCAGCTAATACACTTCAATTATATACACTGGACTCACCAAACTCCATTGAAGAAACACCTAATTTAACACGTTCCTTCTCCAGGCTGACTGGTTTCCTGACTGAGGCTGCAGCTCTGACTGTTTGTGTTTGTGTGTTTGCAGTCTCAAGTGTAAAAATGTGGACTCTGAAGCTCCTAAGCAGACGCAGCAGCAGGACGCCTCCTCCGACCTCCCCTCCTCCGCAGCCTCGCCCCTCTCTGGCATCCCTGCGCTGGCGCTGCTCGTCTGCAGCGCTCTGCATCTGATAACCTGTGAGTAGCAGCGACGCCTCGTAATCACTCACACACGGCCGTAAATCAGATGTGACACAGCGAAAACCAGCAGAAACCACAGGAACGCATCATTTACACTGCAAAACTTCATTTAGTCATCTCTGAATATAACTCAACTGTAGACTAAAACATTATTTTCTTAGTGAAGAAATCTGCCAATACAATAATATTGATATTTCAACCAGACTCCAATAAAAAAATTCTTGATTTGTGAAACTTGGCTTTAAAAGTTGCAGTCATTCAAACTTTGGGGATGTAATTACAGACAGAAGTGAGTTTTTCCGGTGCAGGTAAAGGGCGCCGAATGATGTTGCCGTCTGTGGAAGGAAACAGGAAGTCACAGATCAGTGGGCTGAAGAGCGTTGTGTCATTATTTCATGTCAAATGTAACAACAAACCAGAGACGATGCCAAGTCCTTATTAGATTTATCACAAATAAACAGAACACATAATAATATTAATAAACTTCATGAATTATAAACATGCTGCAGGTTCGTCCGCAGCAGAGAGGAGTTGGACAATAAGAGCAGCTCCACCCGGTGGTCGGAGCGGCTCACTGCAGCAACGTGAAATGAAAAACACCAGAAACATGGAGAGGAGGAGGACACAGAGACAGAGAAAATGTATTGATAGACAGTATATCCAGCACGTTACCCAACACCAGTGTGCACAAATGTGTTATTTTCAGCCTTCAAACTGAATGTGATTTTTAATCATTTCGTTTCGACACATTTAGCTTTTGCAGATGATTTTGAAAGTCTGACCGGATGACCCTTCACTTCCTGTCAAAGGTCGACTTGCAGACTGAGCAGCGCTCACATTAGTTCTCAAGTCTTGTGTCGTCAGTTTACTTCCATCCAGTCGAGAAACATTTGCTTCACGACAAAGAAAATAAGAGAGTTAAATCTGAGTTATAAGCCGGAATCCACTACAGACTTGCAGATGAATCATTATCAATTAATCTAATTATTTTCTCGATTAATCGTTCAGTCCATGAAATGTTTAAATAATGGCATTCACAGTTTCTTAGGTGAGGTCTTCAAACTTGCTTATTTTATCTGACTAACAGTCTAAAACCTGCAGATATTTCATTTACTGTCATGTTGACAAAGAAAAACTGCAAATCATCACGTTTGAGAAGCTGGAACCAGATCATTTTTGCTTGAAAAAGAATGAATCCACCAAACCAGCTGCTGTTTGGATTGATTTCATCCGATTGCTGCTGGATGATTTTAAAAACTGTTATTTTTTAAATGGAGTCTGGTGTGTCCAAGTTGCTCAGTGTAGCAACACTGTTAATAAAGGCGTGACATGTAAATATTAAAATATAAATAAATCATTACAAAGAAGTTTTCTAAATGTCAGTAATTATTTGTCAGTGAGTCATTTATTAATGTCGTATAAATCAATAATAAGCAGATATAAATAATAAATGGCCAAAATACCAACATGACGGCCAGGCGGGTTGACTGTGGGTTTCAAAATGCATTCTGGGAAATCAATGACATGTTCAAAAGGTGATGGTGATGTCAGAGAGTCAGGGGGCGGGCCCTCATCACTGATTGACAGCACAGGTATTAAAGCGTCTGTGTTGTTGTGTTTTCAGGAGGTCAGCGAGGCGCCGACCTGTCGAACGACGGCGAGCACTGCGGTCCAGGTCGGGGGCGGAGCCTGGACGGACTAAATGACTGCTGTACAAACTTCCTGTCTAGGCGACAGATCGCCATGGAGATGCTGACGTGTCACGCTGCCGTAGGATGAATGATTGGACACAAACTTTGCTTTAACTCGAACAGCTGAGACGTTTACTGACTGATCTAAAGACTCTGCTGCTTCACCACTGTTTCCTTTTTTAAAGCTTTACAGAGATCAACGAGCGTCGCGAAGCCAGCTGTTGTTTTGCTTTCTCACATTTCAGCCTGTTCAATATTCTTTTTTTCAAATCCATCCATCAGTTTTTAGATTCATTTCCTTTCTATCAGCCGTCGCTTTCAGTTTATTTTCGTGAAAATCAACCTGCAGAGACTGAAACGTCCTGAAGCAGCTTCACGCTGACAACGCGCCATCATGGTGCGTTCAGGGACATTTGTGAAAAAGAAACAAATATCCATTTTACAAAGCGTGTTTTTCCTTATAGAGCTGCAGCTAACGATTATTATCGATTAATCTTCTGCTTGTATTCTCGATTCATTGATTAAGCGTTTCGTCTATAAAATGTCAGAAAATTCGTAATAATTTCATACAGTCCCAAACAGTCATGGATGACAAAGAAAAACAGCAACTATTTGGCATTCTTGCTAAAGAAAGGACTAAAACAATTATTCGATTATCAAAATAGTTTCAGATTTTATGTTTTTGTTTGTTAGTTTGTTTTTCATCTCGATCCTCTAACGTGAGCCCACGAGCGTTGCATTCGCTGACTCTTTCCTCTTTGGTTGAACGTGAAGCACAGAAACGTTTTCTGTCACTCAGTGCAACGTCTTTCTAGCGGCTGCATGTCGCCGGAAATCAGTGGACTCGCGTCCAGGTAACTTCGATCCTGACAGCGCTGAGCTCTGAGCGGACGGAGAGCCGCAGAGTCCAAACTGGAGGAAGCTCGCTCATCAGCTGCGTCACCGTCCAGTTTAATAGAAACCGGTTGACGCACAGTTAGAGACAGGAGGACGTCGTGCTGATGCAGCTGTGGACGCTTATCGTCTAAGATGTTGTAACTGACGAATGCTAGCATGTTAGCTGTTAGCTCTCCAGTAGCGATGCTACGCTCGAAGTCAACGCAGCATCGACCTTTCGGAGCAGACGTACGTTTGGATGCTTCATCACGCTAATAATCCGCGACCGCCGAGGCCTCGTAACGCGTCGCCCTCGGGTCAGAGGAGTCGCAGGTTTCAAACACGCGTTCTTTAATCTGCCTCAGTATTTAAAAACAGCTGCAGTTGAAAAGTGATCAGTTTTTATAATACAAGACTTATTGACCAAAATAACAACGTATGCGTTCTGGTTCAGTCTCAGACCTCCGCCGGTCTGTAACCAGTCAGGAATCTTTATCAGCATCTTGTCTTGTAAGGCCGACGCCTCTCAGCTGATACCGTTTACCTTTAACAACAGCAGCAGACATGATGTGGACTGTGGAATAAAATCAATCTATAAACTGATGGATGATTTGGGAAATGATCAGCAGGGATAAAACGCGAAGCTCGACGCGACCTATTTCAACTCAGAGGCCCCGTTTACACCTGACACTTAAATCTGGTCTGGATCTGGATTACAGAGACAACATGTGTCGGGAGGTGAAAGCCGTCTGAATGTGAGGACATCCCAGCATGCACTGGGCTCAGTTATTGATTCTCCTCACATGTTTTAACATCAGGTTTCCTGATCGGTAAATCGGTAAACAACATCAGCAGATGCCGATCAATGACTTCATCAAGAGGCAGCGGTATTCACAGGTGTGAACACACACCTGATCCAGATCCTGTGTTTACTGTCGGGTGTAAACGGGGTCAGAGTGTGTGTGAATGAATTTCTTCTGTTTATTTTTTTATTGTATTTTCATTTTTTATGACGTTTAGCGAACGACGTACTCGCAGCTTGAAGCTTCGTCGCTGCAGCAGAAGGGGGCTGTGTGTGTGTGTGTGGGGGTCATGAGAGTAATAAACTTGAGGAGTTTCTACGACTACGATGTTTTCTTTGTCCTGATTTACCAAAAGTTTAAAGTTTAGAGTTGAACTTCTGTTGACTGACAGTTAAACGCAGCCTTCTGTACGTATCACCAGAGCCGGAAAGTAACTAAGTACATTTACTCAAGTACTGTGCTGGTACTTCAGTAAAGTACAAGTAAACAAAGTAGGAAACAGTGCAAATATAAAGAGCGCAGCAGCCGTCGCTCGTACGAGGTGAAAAACGTCCCCTGTCCGGCGCCATTTTAGAAGGAAATACAGCGTTACTTTTATTTGACAGCTGGAGATTTTAAATCAAGAAAAACGTGAGGATAAAATGCATTGTTAAAGATTAACAAACTGTGGTCAAGTTTCAGATTACTTATTATTATTTATTATTATTAGTTGTTAGCTTTTCCACCTGTTTGAGGCCCCAAAAGGTCAAATAATGTTTCACTAAAAAGCAAAGATTCAGTCCAAAGAATGACTTTAAATTCGTGAATCAGAACTTTGTTTCTTCTTCTTCTTCTTTCCTCTCCCGTTAGTCATCTCACGGCTCCTCAGATTTATCTGCTGACCCTTTGGAGAGGCCCGACCCCTAGGTTGGGAACCACTGGACTAAACGAGACCGTGTAGTCCCTCATTCGTCCAGGAGTGGTCCATCGTAGAAATGGTTTCAGTCGTAGTCGTCTGGACGCTGTTTTCAGAATCAAGACGTTTCGGCTCCCATCCGGAAGTCATTCTCAATTGTGAAAATGGTCTGAGCTACTGAGCTTTAAGCTACTCTGTGTTACATAAGCCCCGCCCTCAGGGAGGAGTCTTCCTGAGTGTCTGTTGATTAGCTAGTTTCACCTGAAACTGACCTAATTGTTTCCAAGATGGCCCAGTAATCAGTAATCAGGCCTATTGTTTTCTGGCTGCAATAGGCCTGATTACTGATTCAGAAAACAGTGTCCAGATGACTACGACTGAAACCTTTTCTACGACACCGGACTAAACGAATACTTTTACTTTTGGTACTTTAAGTACATTAAGTACTTTTGTACTTTTACTTAAAGGTCCAGTGTGGAGGATTTAGTGGCCTCTAGTGGTGAAACTGCAGTTTGCAGCCATTTGAACACCGCTCGCCTCGCCCACCCCTTCCAGGCGTGCAGGAGAAACTACGGTGGCCACGAAACTCACGAAAAACCCGAACGGCCCGCTCTAGAGCTGGTGTCTGGTTTGTCCGTTCTGGGCTCCTGTAGAAACATGGCGGTGCAACATGGCGGCCTCCGTGGAAGGGGACCCGCTCCCTCTGTAGATATAAAGGCTGATTCTAAGGTAACAAAAACACAACACTTCTTATTTTCAGGTGATTAAACACTAATGAAAACATACTTATGAATATTAAATTTCTGCCGACAGCTGCTTTAAGTAGGGTTTAAAATGCAGGACTTACGTGTAACAGGGTATTTTTGCATTGTTGTATTAGTACTTTTACTTAAGTAAAGGATCTGAACACTTCCGCCACCACTGTACATTAAATACTTCAAACAATTTGCATGTTTTGCCATGAAACAGGAAGTCGTAACTTGTACATTGTCTAATTCACAGCATGTTTGCTAAGAGCCCCGGCCTGAGGACTTCGACACGTCAGTCCTGAGTCGTAGTCATAGCGCCACCTACTGGCAACAGGATGTCACAAACGTCATTCGATTTACATGAAATTTACATCGCACAACACCACGGCTCCGCCCACGGGGGTGTGAGGGCCCGTCCGTAGTGGTACATGATTGGTGGAACAAACAATCAATAAAACAACCACTAACAAGCACAGAACATAGAAGTACTCAGATTCTAAGTAACAATACCACACTGAATAATCCATCACAAATAAAAGTACAGAAGTGTTACCAGCAAGTAGCCTTCAAGGTGTCGAACGATAATCTTTAGTTATTATTGTGTGCAAGATTAAAAAATGTGCTCCTGTTTATTGCAGGACAATTTACAACTTTATCATTCTTATAAGTACATGATGACCTCACGTAAATCCCAGCAGAGCTTCAGCCTGATTGGTCTAATCAGCAACATACCTGAAAACACCTGTGAGGGTCTGCGAGGCCTTTAGTCTGTAACAGTGCAGCATATTTAATATGTTGATCAGATGTTTTGTGTGTGAAATTAAAAGTGATTAGAGCTGTTAAGTAAATGTAGTGAAGTAGAAGCATAAAGTAGCGTAACTTGAGTAAATGTACTTAGTTACTTTCCACCTGAGGAGGAAAGTAACTAAGTACACTGGCCTTTTTTACATATTTTATATTTATATATATATTTACATTAATGTGGTGAATTAATTTCATCTCGAATGATCTGAATTTCTCCTTTATGTGACCAACCAGCAGACACTCATCAGTCTGAAGTTTCCTGCAGCGCCACCATCAGGGCAACATGTGCACTTCACACAAACGGGGAGTTATTGTAACTGCACTGACGGTTTCTTATCTTTCATCTTTTATTGTTTCTGTAAGAAACAGCTAATGATTATGTTCATTATCGATTAGTCTGTTGTTTATTTTCTTGATTAATCGTTTCATCTTTAAAAAACAGTAAATTAGCTCATCGCAGTTTCCCGCAGTCCACGCTGACGTCTTCCGATGTCTTGTTTTGAAACCCAAAGACTCACGTCACTGAGAAATGACTTAAACGATTAATCGATTGTCAAAATGGTTGAGCCCTAACATACAGGTAGAATAAATATCGATTTATTTTCATAATCAACAGAACTAAAGCTGCAGTTTCCAGATTCTGTTACAGTTCAGTGCTCCAAAAGTCAACAATAATAATAATAATAATAAAACTTTATTAATAGAGCACTTATCAAAACAAAATACAAAGTGCTTCACAACAAGAGAAATACAACACCACAGTGAATGACGAAATATAAAGAAATAAAATACACAAAAGCAATAAAATAAACAGCCAGTTCAGGTAAAATCTGGATCTGCTTTCAGATAAAAATGTGTTTTGAGACGAGAATCAATCAGAGCCACCGTGAAGGAACGAGGCCTCATGATGTCACAGTGACATCAGAGAGGTGTTACAATAAGACAGGATGTTCACGTCATTATCCCACAGAGCTGTAAGAATCTTATAATGTGCTAAACGTCAGCCGTTCATTCTGACTCGCTGTTTCATCACGCAATGTCATGAACCCGTTCACGTGTGATGCGACGCGTCGGTCAGCAGACGTCACCAGATTTACCGTTTCAAACGTCACTTTAGTCATGCAGAGTTTCCACACATCCTAAGCTGCACACTGACTCCAAGACACTAAATGACAACGTGTCGATCGCGGGTCGGGTCAAATTGTTTATATATATATATATATATATATATATGAAGACTATACTTCAGGAGAGGAACCTTAAAAATGTTGTTCAAAAGCATCTTTAATATATAATCACATATAGTCACATCAGGAAATCTGCACACGTGTGCGTTTTATTCTACTTTTTGCTGATGACACACAAACAATAAACCCGAATCTAAATTTACTAAAATAGTTTTATGCATTGTTGATATTTTGATGTACTTTTTCTCTTTGAGATCTTCACAACAACAAGTTAATTCAAACATTAAAAGACATAAAAGAAAAGAACACAAGATATCAAAAGACATATTTAAATAAAAAATAAGCTAAATAATAATAACTTATTGCTGCTTCTCCGCGTTGCGGTTGGACTGTAAGCCGACCTGATCCCAGACCACCTATAATTTAATAATAATAATCTTTATTTATAGAGCACTTTTCACACAAAGCAGCAAACTGAAAACAACAAATGATTAAAAATATATGTAAATAATAAAATAGATGAAACCGATTCCAGTAACGCTGCACAAATAAACAAATAAGAACAGAATTAAAAAAACAATTCAAATATAATAATAATCATAATAAACTCTCTGATGAAAGAAGAAATGTAAAAGTAAATTCACTTTGTTTCATATCTGGAAACTTTATTTTCTCTTTCATTAATTCATAAATCACAGAGATGGAAAGTGACTAAATACATTTACAGTACTGAGGTACTTGTACTTGTACTTGAGTATTTCCAGGTTCTGCTACTTTGGACGTCCTTTAATCTGTAACAACGCTTCATATTTTAGATGTTTATCTGATCGTATGCGTTGAAAATCAGAGTAACTACAGCTGTTAATAAATGTGGTGACATCAGACTGTGAATACAATGATGTCACGTGAACTTATTAATCGCTTCATGTTATTGATCTGCTTCCGCACAGATTTGCACATCAATGTATTTTTCTGTATGACCCTCTGTTGTTTTGTTACTGACAGACACCTTTCACCTTAAAACTGAATCCAGTGATCAACATCTTCATCCTCCTCCTCTTCCTCGTCCTGTGTGAGCGTCGGCAGGGTGTTTTCCCACAGTACAGTCTGTCAGGATCACAGATATCACACATGAACACTGATAGGAGGGTTATGAGGTCAGGAGGGGGCGTGGCCTGTCACTGTAACAAGCCAGTGATGATGACTGATAAACATCTCAGCCAATCAGACGGCCCCAAGAGAGACAACAGCAACAACAGCAACAGGTCCCAGAGGAGAGAGGGGGCGTGTTTCAATTAGAGAGAGCTCTGTGTGTGTGTGTGTGTGTGTGTGTTTGTGTGTGAGATGCTGCTTCATCCTCAGTTCCCACCTTCGTCTCTTTCACACACTCAGCAGCTGGTTTATCTGATCTGTGTCTCCGTCTCACTTCAGTTGTGGTTAAAGTGTCCAGCAGTATTGCGTAGTCGCCTGCATTTAGTCGTCACAGAAAAGGCCCGGCCACCCTGGGCCCTCAGCCTGAACTGTGGAGCAACTTTCAGAGCCTTGGCTGAGGACCTCAGGTTGCGTCGAGACACGTATGGTGTCAGAAGGTCTGAGACGTATTGGGGTGTGAGTCCAGAGCGGGCCTTAGAAGTTATCAGTAATATCTTAAAATCAGTTTACTAGAAAGTAATGTGCTCTCTTTTTTAGGTTTTGGCGAGGAGTCTGGCTGCTGCATTTTGGACAAGCTGTAATTTATGTGAAGTCTGTTGACTCAGACATGTGTAGAGAGAGTTACAATAGTCCAAACGAAAGTTAATAAAAGCGTATGTAAGTGTGACGATCTCTAGATTTCTGCTGGTTAGAAATGAATTGATCTCCTGAGCTGCAGAAAGCAAGACTGGACAACTGTGTTAACATGCTTGTTCAAGCTGAGGTTGTTATCAAAGATGACACCAAGATTTTTGGGCTATGTTTTGGGACAGAGAGCCCACATGTTGTGAAGCATGAGTGTTAGCTGTGCCAGGGCCAATAATAATGACCTCTGTCTTATTAATATTTAGCTGCAGGAAGTTCTGGGCCATCCAGTATTTGAGGTCAAGGATGCAGTTGTTGAGTGTATTAATTTGTTAAAAATCATTGGGGTTAAAAAGAGAGGTACAGTTGGGTGTCATCTGCGTAGGAATGGAAGCTGACGTTATGCCTCTGATCACATGCCCCAGGGGTAACATGCAGAGCGAGAACAAGAGTGGCCCGAGGACAGAGCCCTGAGGGACCCCGCAGGTCGTCTTCACAGAGGCTGACTGTGAGTTGCCAATGGCTACACTAAGATGTACATCTAATAAGTGGGAATAAAACCACTTAAAAAATAGAACCAGAGATGCCAACCCAGTGTTTGAGACGCTCCAATAAAATAGAATGGTCAACAGTATCAAATGCAGCACTTAATATGCGATTCTGGAGAAATCCAATACCATGACAAATACCATGATATAGAGCGAACAACAACACAGCAAGTTATATAACTAACGTTAACTAACTGTCGCTACAGCTGCTGCTGTGAAGCTAACAGCCAGAGAGGACGAGACGGTTTCCCAGAGCCAGCACAGCAGCTCCAGACAGCGACGCTCACAACTCTCCTGCTGCTACAGCTAACATCACAACAGCAGCAGATCTTGGCAAACTAAAGAGTCAGCTGAATGTCCGTGAGCAAGTCATTTAACGTCACCTGACACACAAATCGTGGCTGGAACAGTGTTGCGTGGCTCGGTCCGAGCCTCTTTGTTTCTCATTTACAGAGCCGGGGCTGAGTTCAAACACCGGAGGTTTTTTCAGCGCTCACACTGAACGCACAGCTAGCGATAGTGAGGAGATATTCACTGAATCTGACAAAAAGACGTGTATATAAGACCCACCTTTAAGTCTAACAGAACTAAAAAAAAAGATTTTCAAGCATCAGCGGCAACCGGCGGATCATTCCTCACTTTCAGGAGCGCGGCCTCTGTACTGTGGTTTGCCCTAAATCCAGACTGAAATCTCTCAAAGAGTCCGTTCTGTTTAAAAAAGCTATCAGTTGCTCGGCAACAAATTTTTCTAGAAACGACCGTTTGGAAATTGGTCTGACGTTGTCCATGTTGTTAGGGTCTAAAGAGGGTTTTTTCAGAAGTGGTTGAACTATTGCATTCTTAAAATAAGCAGGACAGAACCCGTCAATAGTGACGTGAGAATATAGGGACTGACAG
>NC_058047.1:647500-680000 GCF_020085105.1 Siniperca chuatsi | reverse complement strand
GCTCTCCTGGGACGGCTCACCTGGGACGGCTCACCGGGTCACCTCACCTGGCTGCAGGTTCAAATCGGCCATCAGCACGGCGTCTTCGTCAGGCTGAAATGTTTGGCTTTTACAAAGTAAAACCTACTTAAAATATTCAAGTTACACTCCCTGTTCTGTAAAAACTAAAAGTACTTAAGTGTAATCAGGAAAATGTTCTTAAAGTACATTTAAGTATCTTTAAACAGTTAAATTATGACATAAAAAAGAACAGGGGGGAGCTCTCTGTCTCGGCTCCGAGATGAACTCAACGAGGAAACCAAACCACTCGTATAAAAAACTGAAAAAACAACTAAACAACGAATAAAAACAACATACGTTTATCCAATTCAAAGAATAAAATGCACAAAACTCAAAAGTTACTTCTGAAGATCAGGTGTCTATTATGAGAGGAAGTGGACATCAGACCAATCACAAAGGGAATCTGGCAGAACCAATCAGAGTGCATTTAGGACATCAGGTGTGTGAACCAAAGGACGATTAGCCGCGGGACTTCTTTGCCCCAAATTCAGTCAAAAAACGATTGCAAAAATGATGGCTGCCAGCAGCACAGACGCACTTGTCAAACCGGAAGGTTGGGTTGAAGCTTAAGATTAAAAATGGATTTGTTTAAAGGTTTCAGTCCGCTTCAGGCAAAGTGCTTGTCAGATTGTCTTACAGCATCTGAAAACTGCTTCCAGACCATCTGACAACCACAGCCTCTTTACACGGTGATTGTTCAGCTGTTCAGATAGTGCTGGTCTTTGTCCAACCCTCACCTACATGGCCCTGAGCTTTGGGTAGCGACCGAAAGAATGAGATTTCAAAAACCAGCGTCTGACAGGGCTCACCTTGGTGTGAGTGAGGAGCACAGGCATCCAGAAGGAGCTCGGACGCTCCTTCACATCTGATCCAAAATCCATCCGGATCCACCTTACATCTAAACATTTACTTTTACAACTAATTCAGAGGAGTGTGGAGCTTTGGTCTCTGGTTTTAATATGTATTTTCTTAGTTAATTAAAGCTTATTTGTAAAAAAAAAAAAAAAAAAAGTGTGTGTCTTTATCTTCTCAAAGAGAACAATAGATTTGTATCTAATACTTTGTGGACCAGTTGCTGTTGAGGAACAGGATCATGTTGAGGTTTTCTGGCTCGATGGCGCTCCTGAGGTTGCAGAACCGATCACCTGCACTGGAGAAAGCTCTCTCTAAGGGCACGGCAGTGGACACAACCCCAAGTTTCTTCAGGGCAAGCTTGCTTAATTCACCAAAATTCTTCTTTCCTGTGTGCCTCCACCAGGCCAAAGGGTTTGACGTCTCTGCAGTAGGTTCGTAGGCCATGTATCTTTCCAGTAGGTCTTTCAGTTTAGTAGGAGAGGAGGAGGCTGGGCCTGGAGTGAGCTCCCGCTTTATTTTATCCATCGCTCGTTTTTTGTTTTGGTCTCCCAGCTGGTTTTTGAATCTTGGGTCGAGGAATGTATTGAGAGCCAACGGGTGGTTGTTGACGTTACCAAATTCCTCTTTACATTTTGACAGTAATGTCCGGGCAACATCATTCTTTCTCTTTTCTTCTTCTCTGAGATTGTCCATGAGACTCTTCAGCACTGGCAGCATGGCTGAAATGGTCTGGAATCCTTCTCCTTTCATCATGGACGTGGCTTTCCTCAGAGGTTCCAGAGCCGATATGATCTTCTTGATTTTCTCCTTATCGTTTTCATTTAGAATCAAATCTGTCTTGCCTCTCTCATCGAACACCATCACCATGGCCTGGTACTGTTGCATCAGTCGTCGGAGCATGTGCAGCCAAGGGAGCCATCGGTCCCCGGAGTACATGATCAGCTCGTCTTGTTCCATATTCAGCTGGTTTTGAATCGCTCTGAGCTTCCTCTCAGCTTCAGAATTGTACTTAAAGAACCTGACGATGTTCTGACACTTTCTGAGAACATTCAACAGCGCATCGTTACTCATCAGATCCTTAAATACCACATTCAAGGTGTCAGCAAAACAAGGCATGTCTGTCCATTTAGTTTGAACTTTTTTCAGTTGTGGCATACCAGCTCTGACGACACTGTGGACCTTTTCTTTCACACACCAAGCCTCCATGACAGCCGAGAGCTGATTTTTAATGTTGGCTGCAGATTCGTCTCCGAAGAGGCTGGTAGTTTTGAGCATGTAGGACATGAGATTCCCGTGGATGTCCACAAAATGGCAACCCACCGTCAGATAGGAGTCTTCAGGTCTTAAATACCACAACTCACATGTCAGCACAATTTCATCAGCAGAGGCCAAGATCGATCGCAGCTTGTTTTCGTTTTCCTTGTAGATGTTGAGAAAGTCTGAGCGTATCTCAGATTTGGTAGGAATTTGATGAGAGGGGTTTAGTGCTTTGACGAAATCCAGAAAGTTGTCATCTTCTGCCAATTCCAAGGGCTGCAGAGTTGATACAATCATCTTCAGCATTTGTCTTTTCGGCGTTAGTATTTCCCGGATCCCTACTGTGGAAGAAAACAGATTTTTAAAAGGACAGTCTTGGACACAATAGACCTCATCTGAATAGTGTCATTAGCAGAAGATCGTGTCAGAAAGCCTAAACTACTCTTTAAAGGCTGAAACATGCTTCTTCAGGCTGAGGCATTTGTCAGTGTGGCTACAATGTTAACGTGTTGTTTTGCTTTATCTCAGTTTCAAACTGGCCTCACGTCAGGTTGGATCTACCACATCAGATAGTTGGATCTACCACATCAGGTAGTTAGATCTACGACATCAGATAGTTGGATCTACCACATCAGGTAGTTGGATCTACCACATCAGGTAGTTGGATCTACCACATCAGGTAGTTAGATCTACGACATCAGATAGTTGGATCTACCACATCAGGTAGTTGGATCTACCACATCAGGTAGTTGGATCTACCACATCAGGTAGTTAGATCTACGACATCAGATAGTTGGATCTACCACATCAGGTAGTTGGATCTACCACATCAGGTAGTTGGATCTACGACATCAGATAGTTGGATCTACCACATCAGGTAGTTGGATCTACCACATCAGGTAGTTGGATCTACCACATCAGATAGTTGGATCTACCACATCAGGTAGTTGGATCTACCACATCAAATAGTTGGTTCTACCACGTCAGATAATTGGATCTACCACATCTGGTAGTTGGATCTACCACATCTGGTAGTTGGATCTACCACATCTGGTAGTTGGATCTACCACGTCAGGTAGTTGGATCTACCACGTCAGGTAGTTGGATCTACCACGTCAGATAATTGGATCTACCACATCTGGTAGTTGGATCTACCACATCTGGTAGTTGGATCTACCACGTCAGGTAGTTGGATCTACCACGTCAGGTAGTTGGATCTACCACGTCTGGTAGTTGGATCTACCACGTCAGGTAGTTTAATGCCGTATGATGCATTGAGACTTGGGATGTGTGCGCATGAAAACATTTGAGACATCAATTGCCTGTGGAGTCTTTTTCGTCGTGTGCACCCAGTGAGCAGCTTTCATAGGAATGAATGGGACGCCATCTTTGATGCGCGGAATCCAGTTCTCTTAATACATCCATGGTGGTAATGGAGAAGATAACGGTCCAATCACGTGTGCAGTCAGTGTAGGCCTGAGCGATAAAACAATAGCGATGTGTAATGGCGACAGACTGGATTCCCTCAGGAAACAGAGTTTTTTACTGCTACAGCTCAACAAATGTGGGAAAAGCTGCTCATCGCAGTAAATGGCTTTCAAATGCAGTATAACAGAACTTGAACAAGCTACCGGGACTCGAAGAGGCTGCATGAAAACACATCGCTCAGGAAATTAACTACTCTGTGCGCCAGTATAGCAGCAAACAAGCGTCCAGGAATGGCGCTGAGGTGAGAGGCTGTAAAACCCCCGAAATCTTTGGTACATTTTGAAAATCCAGAGGAGCCATATGATTAAATGATTTTATCCCATTCATGTGTGTGGGGAGACAACAGGAAGTCAGCTGGCGAAGGACTCTGAAGCTTGAGGCTTCCTGTGGAGACTTTTTTGGCGTGTGCAAAATGAATGGGAAGCCATCTTTGATACACGGTATCCAGTTCTCCCAAATCATCCATGGTGGTAATGGAGAAGATTCCTGTCCAATCAGAGCTGAGTATGTAAATCACTTGCTCAATGCTGTTTTGTCAGTTTCTCACAGCCCTGTAATTATCTCCACCCCACACAACACTGTGGAGACGAAGTCTCACCTGTCGTCCTCTGACAGGTGAACCCGTGCTGCTGCGGTGAAGACTCAGCCTTAATAATGGTGCACGCTCTGTCAGGTCAGCCACCTGGCCTGGCAGTTTTTTTTCCGATGACTAATAGCCATGAAAATGTCTGTTATCTCTTTATTTTAAAAAATTGTCGGCATTCCTGCTTTATTAGTCACAGTAGAGAGAGACAGGAAAGGCAGAGGGAGAGAGAGGGGCCAGACTCGAACCCATGCTGCTGCGGTGATGACTCATCCTTAATAATGGTGCACACTTCCGATGACTAATAGCCTGTTCATGACTCCCTCAGGCTCCTTTACTTGTGAAACGACAGTCATAGGAGTTATTTACAGTTGACAGGAACTGAAACTGAGGAACAAAAAGTTGAGTATGGACGATAAACTGCACAGACTCAAAAGGCTGAATTTAAAGTATAAGTCTGGTGTTGTTCTATATTTGTGTTCCATAAAGATCCAGTACAGATCGTAGAAAAGGTTTCAGTCGTAGTCATCTGGACACTGTTTTCAGAATCAAGACGTTTCGGCTCTTTCGGCTTTTTCACAATTGAGAATGACTTCCGGATGGGAGCCGAAACGTCTTGATTCTGAAAACAGCGTCCAGACGACTACGACTGAAACCTTTTCTACGATAGAACGCTCCTGGACGAATGAGGGACTACACCGTCTCATCCAGTACAGATATTAAGTACTGAGTCATTTGAGATTTTAAGAAGTAAATAATATAGTAACAATATAATAGTGTGTATATCAGCTGTGTTTTACAGACATTTCTATAATGAGTAAGAGAGCAAGACGTCTTTGTTACCTCGTCCCTGCCAGATTAGATTGCGTCTCGGTGGCTGGAGGTTTGCATGGTTTCCTCTCCCCTGCACGTTGGGTCCTCGCCTGACTGTTCAGGACAAACAGAAGCCACGTTAAAAGCAACCAAAATTTTATGTATAATAACTAATTCAATGACACAGTGTTGTTTTAGCGAACTTCACAGGAAATGCTCATGCTGAGCCCTTAACAGTATAAAGCCCTGCTTTGGACTCTGTGCTTTGATTATTTCATGTTCTGGTGATTTATCGAACAATATGCGCTGTTATACAGCATCTACAACAATCAGTGGGGCGGTATTCTTGTGGGGTTCAGGCCCATTGCCCGGTCAGCTTCGGCCTATAGCATAACAATATTTTTTGGACCATTTTATGCCTTATTAGATAGTCGACAGTGTAAAGATGACATGAGTGGACAGAGATGGGGAATGACTTGCAACAAAGGTCCCGGGTGGACTCGAACTGGGGATGTTGCGGTTCATGGTCAGTGCTTTAACCCCCGCTAGGCCACCAGGACGCCCTGGTATTATATTATATTTCTTAAAATAGACAGCGGTGACCCACAGAAAGCGGCAAAGTGAAGTTCTCCCCTATTTATGCATCTCTGACGCAAGCGATTCGCTTCTCAAGATATTGTAGCGTTGAAAAATCAGAGAATCATCAGTGGCCTCTTGACTCACACAAACTCTCCAGAAAAACAACAGTTTCATCAGGTTCACTCCCCGGATCGACATGTCCGATGTGTGCGACAAGTGTGTCGGTAACGATGCGACACCACATGGCGCAGTCAGTGGCGTTTCACTGCAGCTTTCCTCGGGTGTAGCAGAGAGAAGGAGACAAGGTTGAGGTAGAACGCGCTCCTTCTAGTCCGGACGGGCAAAAACGGAGGCTTTTGGAAACGATGACGCAGACGCCCGCGTTCGCTTCTTGAGTGGTTCTTGTCAGTCACCACGTTGTCCTTCCCTGATTCGTCACGCCCCTATCACGTGTCCCTTTTCCGGAACAAAACAAAGACATCAGCCTTGACGACCAGTTGCTCGTTTAACGTGGATAACGAATCACAGGCGTCTCTGCCTCGTCGTCGGTACGAGCAAAGAAATCTCTGGTCTCACTTTTGGCCATTGCTGTTCTTCGTTCGCAGTATTTATTATAACTGAACATCCACCGGCAGAGTAGACAATCTGCTTCCTGTTTACACGCCTTTTGCACGTATGCCTGCAGTTGCCATGACCACGTCTACTGCCTTTTGGCGTAGGGTCCAATGATTGCTTACATTATGGTCACCTGGGTTCTCACCTGGTCGTGTAGACACGCTTTCATAGTTACGTAGAGGTATGTATCTATCGTATGACTGTATACACATTTGGTGGCAAAATATATGATTGTTTAAGGCAAGTAAAAATCAATAACTTGTCTTGTGATCATATGGGACCCCTTTGATGACCGCGTGCGCAGTAACGACTACATGTTTACGCGTACGCCTGTTGAACCCGGTAGTTGCCGCAGGCGACTGAAAAACGCAGTTGAAGCAAAAGAAAATAATAATTAAGGCTGCAACCATTTGGTATTTATTTCAGTTGCTGATGAATATGTCTTTTATCTCTTTATTTTAAAAAATTGTCGGCATTCCTGCTTTATTAGATAGTCACAGTAGAGAGAGACAGGAAAGGCAGAGGGAGAGAGAGGGGCCAGACTCGAACCCATGCTGCTGCGGTGATGACTCATCCTTAATAATGGTGCATGCACTGCCAGGTCAGCCACCTGGCCTGGCAGTTATTTTTCCGATGACTAATAGCCTGTTCATGACTCCCTCAGGCTCCTTTACTTGTGAAACGACAGTCATAGGAGTTATTTACAGCTTACAGGAACTGAAACTGAGGAACAAAAAGTCGAGTATGGACGATAAACGGCACAGACTCAAAAGGGTACTGGGTACTCTCAGCTGTGTTTTACAGACATTTCTATAATGAGTAAGAGAGCAAGACGTCTTTGTTACCTCGTCCCTGCCTGATTAGATTGCGTCTCGATGGCTGGAGGTTTGCATGGTTTCCTCTCCCCTGCACGTTGGGTCCTCGCCTGACTGTTCAGGACAAACAGAAGCCACGTTAAAAAAAACACAGCATCCAAGATTAAATGCATAATAACTAATTACACATTACACAGTGTTGTAACAAAGAAAAATAATTTCACTTTTCTTAATTTAATGTTTTTCATGAAGAGATACTTACATGAGGCTCTTGGTGGCGTCATTTCTGGGGCGGTTGAGCTTAATTAAATTAGCTTTAATTAAATGCTGTGATGAAACAGCGTTGGTCCAAAAGGCAGCGTCCTCTCTCTGTAAGTGCCACCTGCGTCTGCTCTGCTCTGACTGCTGAACGTCCTTTTATCACCTGGGTGGAGTTTGAGGTTTTGCTGTTCCACCAATAACAGGCTGCAAACGTGTCCTGATGTGTCTGGTGGTGACTAATACATGAAGCCCTCAGGCTCCTTTACTTGTAAAACGAAAGTCATAGGAGTTATTTACAGCTAACAGAAACTGAAAATGAGGAACAAAAAGTGGAGTGCGGATGATAAACTGCACAGACACAAAAGGGTACTGGCTGAATTGAAAGTATAAGTCTGGTGTTATTCTATATTTAAGAGATCCAGTTAAATCCAAATAAATATGAATTTATTATTGGAAACTTAATTCTCCTTATTTGTTGAATTGTAGGTTATGCTTGCATGTGATTTACAACCACACAGAAATTATACAAAAACACAGATTTGATATTTTTGTATTTTCAGCTGACCTGTAAAATAAATCAAAGTGTACCAGTTAAACTGGTGAGCTGAGCAGCGCAGGGAAATGGAGTCAGAGGAGGAATCAGAGCGCAAAATTAGAAACGAGGACCCGAGAGGATTTGAAAAGAAAAACAAAAGGAAGAAGAGTAACTCAAGTGAACCCAGTCAGAAAGAGGAGAAGTATCTTGTTGGTATGGTAACTGTGACACAAACAGACGGCATTTTCAAGAATCCACATGAGGTCGTAAAGTTTGTAGGAGGAAAGCTCGGAGATGTAAGATCAGTCAGGATAACAAGAAGTGGGATGGTTATCAAAATGTCAGAGAGAGAGAGCCCTGAAGATTCATGCATTTAGAGATCACAGCAGCGTGAACTGCTTCCCACTCGGAGCAGAAATAAAGAAGAAGGGAGTAGTAGGCCGAGTCATTTCAGGAGGTTGAAGATGCGTGTGAGGCAAGAAGGCTGAAGATTCAGAAAAAGGGAGGAGGAGGACAGTAATTCAGTGTGTTTGACGTTTAAAGGGGGAATTACCGGAAAGAGTGGATCTGGATTATGTGTGTTACAGGGTGAGGCCATATGAGAGAGCGCCTCTCAGGTGTTTCTATTGTCAGGAATATGGACATGTTGCTGCAAGATGTAGAGGAGGCAGAAGATGTGGGAGATGTGGAAAGGAAAACTAATGTGGAGAAGTGTAAAGTGGAGAAAGAGGAAGCAAAGTGCCTGCACTGTGAGGGAAAACCACCATACGGGATCAGCACAGTGTCCAAAAAGAATTAAGGAAGTAAAAATGAATAAGATCAGAGCAGAAAAGGGAAAGTCATATGCGGAAGCTGCTGAGAGAATGGAGAGAAACGGTGAAATGGTGGCAGTGCAAAAGGAAAAGGAGAAGAAAGGAAATGGAGATGAGTAGAACATCAGTATATACAAGAAACGATTTCTGGCATTCGTTGCCATGGTTATAAATTGTGCGGCTGAAATAAAGGGGAAGTCGGAAAGGATTAAGATGGCGCTGGATGCTGCAAGAAGGTTCTTGAATGTTGTGGACACATCTGGAGAGGATCTGGATGTTACACTGAGGGAAGGAGTTGCACCAACTCAGACATTTGGGTCTGGGTTATAGAATGGACTATGGCATGGGACTGTAAATAGTTTAAACTGCGAAGCTGTTAAAATCCAGTAGGTGGCGGTAATGCACAATTAGGTATGCCAACGGCCATAAAACTCAACAGAAGAAGAAGACGAAGAAGAAGAACTGTCTCTGTTTTCTACGGAAGCCCTGAGAGGTGAGAGGAAAGTCTGATCTAAATTGTTTTCTCTCCTGTGTTTATGACTTAAGAACAGGTGAAAAGAAAAGTTCTGGAAGGTAATTCAATTCAATTCAATTTTATTTATATAGCGCCAATTCATAACAGAAGTTATCTCATTGCACTAGACCGTACTCTTTATAATATTATTTACAGAGACCCAACAAATCCCACCATGAGCAAGCACTTGGCGACAGTGGCAAGGAAAAACTTCCTTTAAGAGGAACCAGAGTCAATGGTGGGCGGCCATCCGAGAGAGCGAGAGAGTGAGACCATTAAGAGCTTTGTAGGTGAGGAGAAGGATTTTAAATTCTATTCTGGATTTTACAGGGAGCCAGTACAGAGAAGCTAATATTGGAGAGATATGATCTCTTTTCCTGGTTCTTGTCAGTACACGTGCCGCAGCATTCTGGATCAACTGGAGAGTCTTAAGGGACTTATTCGGGCAGCCGGATAATAAGGAATTGCAGTAATTCAGCCTAGAAGTAACAAATACATGCACTAATCAGCATCATTTTGGGACAGGATGTGCCTGATTTTTGCAACGTTACGTAGGTGAAAGAAGGCAGTCCTTGAAGTTTGTTTCATGTGGGAGTTAAAAGATAAATCCTGATCCAAGCTAACTCTGAGGTTCCTTACGGTGCAGCTGGAGGCCAGGGCAATGCCATCTAGAGTAACTATATCTTTAGATAATGTGTCTCGGAGGTGTTTGGGGCCAAGTACAATAACTTCAGTTTTGTCTGAGTTTAACATCAGAAAGTTGCAGGTCATCCAGGTTTTTATGTCCTTAAGGCATGCCTGAAGTTTAGTTAACTGGTTAGTTTCATCTGGCTTGATCGATAGATATAATTGGGTATCATCTGCATAACAATGAAAGTTTATGGAGTGTTTCCTAATAATATTGCCTAAAGGAAGCATATATAGGGTGAATAGAATTGGTCCAAGCACAGAACCTTGTGGAACTCCGTGACTAACTTTGGCGGCACGGAGGACTCACCGTTAACATGTACAAACTGAGATCGATCTGATAGATAGGATTTAAACCAGCTTAGTGCGGTTCCTTTAATGCCAATTACATGTTCCAGTCTCTGTAATAGGATGTGATGCTCAATGGTGTCGAATGCAGCACTAAGATCTAACAAGACAAGTGCAGAGACAAGTCCGTTGTCTGATGCAATTAAAAGGTCATTTGTAATTTTCACCAGTGCTGTCTCTGTGCTATGATGCACTCTAAATCCTGACTGAAAATCCTCAAATAAACTATTGTTATTTAGAAAGTCACACAACTGATTGGTGACTGCTTTCTCAAGGATCTTAGAGAAAAAGGGAAGGTTAGATATAGGTCTATAGTTGGCTGAAACCTCTGGATCAAGAGTGGGCTTTTTAAGAAGCGGTTTAATTACAGCTACTTTAAAGGACTGTGGTACATAGCCTGTTAATAAAGACAGATTGATCATATCCAGTAAAGAAGTGCTAACTAAGGGTAAAATGTCTTTAAGCAGCCTAGTTGCAATGGGGTCTAAGAGACAGGGTGATGGCTTAGATGAATTAATCATCAAAGTCAGCTGAAGAAGGTTGATAGTAGAAAAGCAGTCTAAATATATATCAGGTTTTACAGCTGTTTCCAAGGTCCCTGTGCTTAAAGATAAATCAGTACCGGTTGAAGGCAGGACGTGATGAATTTTTTCTCTAATCGTTAAAATATTATTATTAAAGAAGCTCATGAAGTTGTTACTACTGAGGGCTATAGGAATACATGGTTCAATAGAGCTGTGACTCTCTGTCAGCCTGGCTACAGTGCTAAAAAGAAACCTGGCGTTGTTCTTATTTTCCTCTATTAATGATGAGTAGTAAGCTGCTCTGGCATTATGGAGGGCCTTCCTATATGTTTTAAGACTATCTTGCCAGACTAAACGAGATTCTTCCAGGTTGTTGGAACTCCATTTCCTTTCAAGTTTTCGTGATTTCTGCTTTAATTTGCGGGTTTGGGGGTTATACCATGGAACTAACCTTCTTTATTTTATTATCTTCTTTTTTGGAGGAGCGATAGAATCGAGTGTCGTTCGCAGTGAGTCTGCAGCGCTATCAACAAGATGGTCAATTTGGGAGGGGCTGAAATTAATATAGGATTCCTCTGTTATATTGAGACATAACATTGAACTAAATGCAGATGGGATCGCTTCCTTGAATCTAGCCACAGCAATGTCAGATAGACATCTAGAGTAGGAGTGTTTGCCTAATGGCGTGTAGTCCAGCAATAGCAGTTCAAAAGTTATTAAATAATGGTCCGAAATGTTAAATTTCAATGCCATATACCAGAACAAGGTCGAGGGTGTGGTTAAAACAGTGAGTGGCTTCATGTACACTCTGACAAAAGCCAATTGAATCTAATAATGAGATAAACGCAGTACTAAGGCTGTCATTTTCCACATCCACATGAATATTGCAATCACCTACAATAACCACTTTATCTGTTTTAAGGACTAAACTTGATAAAAACTCTGAGAATTCAGATAAAAACTCAGAATAAGGACCAGGAGCGCGGTACACTATAACAAATAGAATTGGCTGTCGTGTTTTCCAGGTCGGGTGAGAAAGACTAAGAACAAGGCTTTCGAATGAGTTATACTTTAGTTTCGGTTTAGGGTTGATTAATAGGCTTGAGTCGAAGATGGCTGCAACTCCCCCTCCTCGGCCGGTGCCTTGACGAATGTGAGTATTAATATGACTGGGCGGAGTGGATTCATTTAGGCTAACATATTCTTCATGACCCAGCCAGGTTTCAGTAAGACAACATAAGTCAATATGATACTCTGATATTAAATCGTTCACTAGTACAGCTTTAGATGACAGAGAGCTGATGTTTAAGAGTCCACATTTAATTCTCCTATTTTGTTGTGCTATTTCTGCATTTTTGTTTAGGTTTTTATGTATAACTCCTCTTCTGTTAAGTTTAGATTTTATTAATTTAAGTGGTCGGGGGGAAGACACCGTCAAATGTTTTTTGTCAGGAACATTTCTAAAAATGACTCACATAACTGCTCCTTTTTGGGAAACTATTATTACACTGTGGAACCAAACCTCCCTGTATGACTCATCCAGAAAACACTTACAGTGGTGTGAAAAAGTGTTTGCCCCCTTCCTGATTTCTTATTTTTTTGTGTTTGTGTTAGGATTCAGGTCAGGACTTTGACTAGGCCACTCCACAGTCTTCATTTTGTTCTTCAGCCATTCAGAGGTGGACTTGCTGGTGTGTTTTGGATCGTTGTCCTGCTGCAGAACCCAAGTTCGCTTCAGCTTGAGGTCACGAACAGATGGCCGGACGTTCTCCTTCAGGAGTTTTTGGTAGACGGCAGAATTCATGGCTCCATTTATCACAGCAAGTCTTCCAGGTCCTGAAGCAGCAAAACAGCCCCAGACCATCACACTACCACCACCATATTTTACTGTTGGTATGATTTTCTTTTTCTGAAATGCGGTGTTACTTTTACGCCAGATGTAATGAGACACACACCTTCCAAAAAGTTCAGCTTTTGTCTCGTCAGTCCACAGAGGATTTCCCCAAAAGTCTTGGGGATAATCAAGATGTTTTCTGGCAAAAATGAGACGAGCCTTAATGTTCTTTTTGCTCAGCAGTGGTTTTCGTCTTGGAGCTCTGCCATGCCGGCCATTTTTGCCCAGTCTCTTTCTTATGGTGGAGTCATGAACACTGACCTTAACTGAGGCAAGTGAGGCCTGCAGTTCTCTGGATGTTGTTGTGGGGTCTCTGAATGGCTGAAGAAGAACAAAATGAAGACTTTGGAGTGGCCTAATCAGAGTCCTGACCTGAATCCTATTGAGATGCTGTGGCGTGACCTTAAAAAGGCAGTTCATGCTCGAAAACCCTCCAATGTGGCTGAATTACAACAATTCTGCAAAGATGAGTGGGCCGAAACTCCTCCACAGCGCTGTAAAAGACTCACTGCAAGTTATCGCAAACGCTTGATTGCAGTTGTTGCTGCTAAGGGTGGAGCAACCAGTTATTAGGTTTAGGGGGCAATCACTTTTTCACACAGGGCCATGTAGGTTTGGATTTTGTTAATAATAACAACCTTCATTTAAAAACTGCATTTTGTGTTTACTTGTGTTATCTTTGACTAATATTTAAATTTGTTTGATGATCTGAAACATTTAAGTGTGACAAACATAACACAAACACAAAAAAATAAGAAATCAGGAAGGGGGCAAACACTTTTTCACACCACTGTAAGTGTTTTCTGGATGAGTCATACAGGGAGGTTTGGTTCCACAGTGTAATAATAGTTTCCCAGAAAGGAGCAGTTATGTGAGTCATTTTGAGAAATGTTCCTGACAAAAAGCATTTGACGGTGTCTTCCCCCCGACCACTTAAATTAATAAAATCTAAAGTTAACAGAAGAGGAGTTATACATAAAAACCTAAACAAAAACACAGAAATAGCACAACAAAATAGGAGAATTAAATGTGGCCTCTTAAACATCAGCTCTCTGTCATCTAAAGCTGTACCAGTGAATGATTTTGACCAGCAGGTGTCAGTGTGACTCTGATGTTTGAGGGTTTCACTCTGATATGAACACTTTGTCTGTCTGCAGCTTGTTGTTTTGAAGTCTCTGCTTTCTGTGCTTTACTTCTCTTCATGCTGCTGCTGAGTTCAAACATCTATAGTTGTTGTTGGACAGTGTAACAGAGCCAGTGCTGTGGTTCGAAAGCTTACAAGGTTGTTGTTTAAGGATGTTAGACATCAGTAAGTTCTAGATGCTGTCTGAAAAGGTGGTATTACTGCCTTTGTTACATGCACCCAATCATATCCGTTCTGCCTGTAAACTTATAACAACTTATAAATGTTACGGCCTGGTTTAACATTACTTCATTAATTTGTTCCTCCACCTTGCTGGTTAACTTTCTCTTCTTGTGCCACCGAGGCCTTTTAAAGAGAAGCTGTTCACCATCTCTGGTTGATTTGGTGTTTTTCTAAATGTAAATGAGGCCAGTTGTGCTCAAACAATATAGAGTTTCTGCAATTTAACATTAGTGCACAGCTGTTCATGCATACATGTGATAAATACCATTTCCTTGTGCTTGCTGGCAGTTCTTATGCACGGATTCGTGGGGACTCGAAGGCTCTGATGAGGAGGGGGTTGCCGTAGTCCAGGTGGGAGATGACAAACACCTGGATGAGCACCTGAGCTGCCTCTCTAGTGAGGCGGTGGCGAATCCTCCTGATGCCGCGCAGGAGGAAACTACACGAGCAGGGTCACACCCCTCTCCGTCTGAGGCGACATCACCGCCAACTCTCATCTGGTCCCACGAAGAAACACAAGCTCAGTCTGGTCCTGGTCCCGGTCCAGCTTTAGCCGTTACATCCGCTCTGAAATACCTGCCAGGTGAGCAGGGATGCCTCCACCTGCCTGTCAGATGGAGGTAATGACAACCTTTATACAAGATGAGTCTCTGAGGTTCAAAGGTCACTCTTAACCTTGGAAACAGCCACAGTTTAAATTTGAACACGGGGTCACACCTGTGCTGATGAAGATCATGTGGTGTGATTGAAAGCTCCAGCTACTAAATGAACCTTGTGGTCAGATTGTTTTCTTAAAGGATGGATCTCCTTTTCTGATGGTCTTTCTTGTACAGTTCAGGCTTTATTAAAATGATTGATCCCATCGATGATTATCTTCTGACATTTTGATTGATTTCAACTGCTTTCATCTCTTACACTTCAACTGCTTTCATCTCTTACACTTCAACTGACAGTTCCACTGCTTTCATCTCTTTGCTTTCATCTCTTACACTTCAACTGCTTTCATCTCTTACACTTCAACTGGCAGTTCCACTGCTTTCATCTCTTATTCTCTGACTTAGAGCTTATCTGCTTTCAGTGATTTACCTCATGTGACACTTCATCTCCTTTCAATGCTTACACTTCAGTCCTTTTCAGACCTCAGATCTACACCTTTGAACAAAGACGCACTTCCATTGTAACTGCCATTTTTTTTCCATTTTAATAATTTTCAGCAATTTTATTTCGACTGCCACTTCAACTTCTTTCAGTATTTCAACAATTTCAGATGTTTCAACTGCAAATTCTCAGCAGTGAACTCTTTTAAAGAAAGTTTAACCTTTTCTAGATTTTAATAAACTCAAAATTGTCTTTTGTTTTTATTTGATGTTTTCCGTAAACACATCTGATGTTAGTCAAAGTCCGCGCTGGAAAGTAAATAAGTACATTTACTCACGTAATGACTAAAGTCGAGGTATTTACTTACTTTATTATTTCCATTTCATGCTACTTTATACTTCTACTCCTCATTTATCTGACAGCTTTAGTTACTTTTCAAGATTTTATGTTAATAACATTTCCGGTGACTTTTTAAAACATGAAGCATTTTTACAGATTAAACAGTTTATGAAGTAGTTAAAATTAATAAAATTAAAATAATTAATTAAAATTAGCTCCACGTCGACCAACTACAAAGTAAAGTACAGCTTACATATTAATACATCAATAATAATGATCCTTTAATATGATAATATAACACTGAAAAGGGCCATTCGGCATGATGAGTGCTTTTAATTTAGCTGATAATACTTTTAGTTAAGTAAAATTACTTTTACTTGTAATATTCATAGTATTTTTACTTTTTGTTACTACTTTTACTGAAGTAAATGGCTTGAATACTTCTCTCAGCTCATTGACCTTCGTTTGTTTGCTGTATGCTGTGAGGTGTCTCTGGTGTCCTCTGATTGGTTGCTTTTCCCAGGTGATGTCAGTATAAAGAAGTGGCACCAGCTCTGTTTCGACAGGTGAATCTGAACCAGACGAAGGTCGATTAAATAAAGTGTTCTCTGGTTCCTTCTCAGTTTAGACTTGTTGCTCGTTCACACCTGTCAGTGTATTTGTCTGTTTTATTGTGAAAAATATAGATTATTGGACTGTTTCCTGTGTGAACAGAGTCTGAGCTGCAGACTGAACTCCACTGAAGGACGACGACGACGATGATGATGAGGACGACCTCCAGACAGCGTCCTCGCTCCTAACGATGTAAGACGCAGATAAATGAGTCCTGATTGGTTGGGCCGAGGATTTAACTGGTCTGAGAGAAATAAACAGAGGCGAAGATGCAGTCAGAAGAGTCAGAGAAGTGCATTTTAAATCAATTTATAATCAATTAAAATGTTTTCTTGTGTTTGAAAACTGACAGAAACAGTTCAGAATCAAAACTAAAGAGGATATTTTAGACGTCAAACCTGAAACAGACGGAGCTGACCAGTAAAACCAGAACAACCAGTCTAACCGGTGTCTTACTGGGACGAGGGGCTGAGGGGGATGTCATTAAATTCCTAATCTGACAGACTGTGCGGGCAGCAGCCAATAGGAGTCCAGCTCTCCTGTGGCGAGGCGGCTTTGATCAGTCATGTGACGTCTGGAGGAGGCGGAGCTTCCTGTCAGAAAGATGTCAGCAGATTTAGGCTTTCATCTGTTTTACTGCGATAACTGAATTAGTTTCTGAAGTCCTCTCCCACACAAAATATAGAATTTAAAGAATATTAAAGAAAAACGGAGCTGCACTGGCCTTTAATGGCATTCAACATCACCTGCTCTGGTCAGTGATTTTATTCCGTATGTGGGTCATGTTTCCCCCCCAGTAATAACAGCCACAGCGAGCTCCTGTTTCCCCGTGACCCGGCTGCTCCTCCTGCAGTTTAAACCCCGTCTCTGGATTTTAAAGTGGATCTCTCAGTTTTTTCCTTCTGCTGCTTTTTATCAGCTCAGTGTGAAATTTCACTTTTGTGTGAAAATGGGGGGAGTGAACATTTTTGTTGCTAATCTGATGATGCTAACACGCTAACAGCAACATAAAGGCCTGTTGGGAACAAACATGTCGGCAGGAAACGTTAAAGCCATCAGATGGTCTGCTGTTCTCTACAGACACGTCTGTTAGCCCGTCTGTTAGCCTGTCTGTGTTCACATGTAGTCAGACTGTCCCGTCAGAGCAGCCGAACCAGCAGTCAGCAGCTCCTGTCTGCAGTGGACCCGTGGACGGACAGACAGCTGTCTCTGGATCACTGTGAGACTGAAGGAAACTCAGAAACAGCAGGATTCTCAGGCAGGTTCTGCAGCCGCTTTCTTCTCTGGCGTCAGAGACGACGATCTCCTCTGGAAGTGCGAGTCGCGCTGAACGATGTGAGTTTCATGTCTGAGAGTTCAGATCTGAGTTAGGACTCTGAGGAGGTTTCTGACTCAGATCCACCTCCTGCAGTATCTTGGCCTCCCCTTCACCCCTGCGGCCCCCCCCCCGAGGAGGCTTTAGTCTCTGTCCTGCTGACTGTCTGTTACAGACCAGGTCCTGTCCTGTCACCAGGGTCAACATGTCGCCCTGAACGAGGAGTTAAATCACCGACGAGCCGAGTGAAGGCTTCCTCCCCCGGCGACGTTCATCCTGACTGAACGCAGCTTTAGTTTCTGCAGACAGAAACACAGCAGTCGTCCTTCACTGACCTCAGACCAGCAGTGGGGAAAGTCGTCTAAACAAAGTGTTAAATGTTGCAGTTTAGTCACACGTCACCGACCACAAATCACATCCTCTGATCCGCCTGCTGATCACGGTATCGATCGCTGTGTGTGTGTGTGTCATTCTGAACAGGTTCAGGCCTTCAGGTGAGCTGCAGGGGCTGATGGGATGTCTGATGGAGAGGACAGACAGAGTGGGCAGCTACCATGTTCAAATGAATGGATTTCAATGAGGAAAGTGAATTATGGAGATATATATATATATGTGTGTGTGTGTGTGTATATATAAATGTGAAACACGTCCTGACTACATGTTGAAAAATAGTCACTTTTTGTGCTTTTTTTGAAATAGAAATTTGTTTTAAGACTCAATCAGGACAAATTTGGCGGGAGACGAATTACGAAGCTCCCTCAAAGTCACGGCGAGAATTTTATTGAGGACTACGTTTGCGTTCCCTCGCAATACTTTTGTCTAGTAGTCAAAAACATTCTCGCCGTGACCTTTAGGGGGCTCCTTAAAGTATTGAGTTTTTTTAACTTAAAGTTACTACGAGGAACTTCCCTTTGGTGTTGATTCTGGCGCCCCCTGTGGACAGAAGCGGCAGTGTTTCCGCCTCGTGTCGTAAAGATCTCGATCGCTAGCTCGCGCATTTGTTTTGGACGCGAGTGAAAGAAAGACGCAACTTATTTTTCTTTTTTAAACAGCTGTTTGCAGGACGCACAGCGATGAGGTGAAGTATCTGTTTGCGTCAGATTAATAACTGTGATCTGACGATAGTTTTAGTGCCGTTCATGCACCGAGGTTACACGTCAGCCTACAAAAATGTGAACCGGCTCCTCCGGTCTGCGTGCCGTAAATCGTTTCGTCTGATTATTTTATCGGGCCGGTGACAGGCGTTATAATAACTATCCAGAAACAGCCAATCGTCTCGCTGATGGTGTCGTTTGCTTGTGCAGGTCGTACAGAGGCATCAGTATTATTATTATTATTATTATTATTTCATAACCAGTTAAAAACAATATTTCCCCCTGAAATGTAGTGAAGTAGAAGTATAAAGTGGTATATAGTAGTAGCAGAAAATGGAAATACTCAAATGAAATACAAGTACCTCAGTACAGTACTGTCTGGCTGTTCTCTTCTCTGATTGGCTGACGGGGCGTGCTGTCTGGGCTCTCTGATTGGCTGACGGGGCGTGCTGTCTGGGCTCTCTGATTGGCTGACGGGGCGTGCTGTCTGGGCGTTCTGCCAAACGCAGGCAGCTCTCCAGCTGACCTCATAATGAGATAATATGGTCAAACTGGTGAGAGCTGGAGAGCTGCCATCTTCTTCTTTAGTCACTCTTCTTCTGTGTTTGACTCACAGCGCTGATGAAAACTACTGAAGACCATCGTACAGTGTGTGTGTGTGTGTGTGTGTGTGTGTGTGTGTGTGTCAGCTACAGTCAGACAGAAAGAAACACTGAACCATCGGTCGCTTCATTAACATAAAGTCAGATTAACGCTGATCAGAACACATTTCTGAGGGAAAGGCTGAACTTTCTCTACATTTGTCTGATGAAAGCCGTTTCTGGAGTTTTTATATATATATATATATATATATATATATATATATATATATGTATATGTATGTATATATGTGTGTGTATATATATATATATATATATATATATATATATATATATATATATATATATATAGCAGCTGATAGCTCAATTCCTCATATATTCTCATTTATGAGGAATATATGAGAATAAGTTTTTCAGAATAGAAAGGATGCTCATAAAATATGGCTGTCAGTTAGCTAGCTGTAGAGTTTCAGCTAGCTGTCCCTAATAAAGTGGTGACAGTGTCTGCAGGTGGCTCGCTGATGGGAGGAAGACGCTGCTGAAGCTCGCCGTGGAAACCTCCGGGGGGGTCGATGCTCGTCACGTTTCATCGGTGAGCTCAGCTGAAACGCTTCCTGTGTCGTACTGAAGTAATGCTGACAGAACAAACCAATGTTTTTATCATTATTATTATTATAATTATTATTATTATTATTATAGATGAGGAAAGTTAAAGGAAAGGAATCGCTCCGAGCCGATCGCTCCGAGCCGATCGAGCCGATCGCTCCGAGCCGATCGAGCCGATCGCTCCGAGCCGATCGCTCCGAGCCGATCGCTCCGAGCCGATCGCTCCGAGTCGATCGCTCGAGCCGATCGCTCCGAGCCGATCGCTCGAGCCGATCGAGCCGATCGAGCCGATCGCTCGAGCCGATCGAGCCGATCGAGCCGATCGCTCGAGCCGATCGAGCCGATCGCTCCGAGCCGATCGCTCCGAGTCGATCGAGTCGATCGCTCAGAGTCGATCGAGTCGATCGAGCCGATCGCTCCGAGACGATCGCTCCGAGTCGATCGAGCCGATCGCTCCGAGTCGATCGAGCCGATCGCTCCGAGTCGATCGAGCCGATCGCTCCGAGCCGATCGCTCCGAGTCGATCGATCCGATCGCTCCGAGTCGATCGATCCGATCGCTCCGAGCCGATCGCTCCGATCCGATCGAGCCGATCGCTCCGATCCAATCGCTCCGATCCGTCCTGTCAGTAAACTGCACTGCTGTTATTCTCTCTAACGTCCATGAAAAGCCCGACTCTGATAGAAACGACCTCTTACGCTTTTGTTTTTTACTCTTATAAACTTATCAAACGATGTATTTTATCTGATTCAGAGGAAAGTAGACGCGTCCTGTACTTTGCTGGAGTATTTCCAGTTTCTGCGACTTTATATTTCTACTCCTCTAATCTACCAGCTGTTTGTAGATTTAGATTTTACAAACAAACATCAGGATGATAAAATATAATTGTTAAAGTACCCAACAGTATATAAAGTAGTTAAAAGTACATTGTTTAATTCATCCTGCTGAGCTCCGCAGGAACAAACCGGACAAAGCAGAAAAATCTTTTCTAGTGGAACATTTTTTTATTGGTGAATTTATCAAACACAGATTCAGACACTTGAACGTTTTCTCTCTGAATTCAAAGCAAACTCAGTAAATGTATTTTTTAGGTTTATTTTTCCTGCTCATGCAGCGCAGGAAGAAATGTCCCGAAGAGGCCCGGTGACCTCTGACCCCTCGTTAGCTCTTTAGCCAATCAGATAAATGCATTCTCTAACAGGACTTTATAAGCATCCAATAAGAAAATATACAAAAAGAGATTTTTTTGTCTTTCAGAGAATAGAATATGCAGACATTTGGATGTAGAAAAACAGCGGGGAGGTCTCACTCCCACTCACAAAACCACCATCAGAACTTTTTTCTGTAGTTTTTCCTTCCTTCAGCTTTTTTAACTTTTCTCACGGCACGAAAAATCAACGAAGAAAAGGGCGATGGACCGGAGAACCCACCTAACCGTTATTCATCAACAGAACCAGAAAGCACAGGACTACAAGGACCAGAATGCATTGTGATGCAAGCAGGAACATAAAGGAGAAAAACAACAACAACAACGACGACAAACACCTGACTGATTCCTTCATATCTCTGCTGATGAATTCATATCTCATATGAATTTTCTCCTGCGTTTTTTTTTAAACAGAAAAATGACACAAACAGAAAATAAAAACTTGATATTCGCTCTTTTTTTCGTACCAACGAGGAAACGTCAGTTCGCTTCCGTCGTTCTCCGCAGGAGTCCGAGCGCTGCAGCTTCCGTCCTCCATCACAGTGCGTTCGTTATACATATATATATATACTGCATTTCCCAGCATGCCCCCTGCTCGTCCACGCACGGGGACACACTCCTCCTCCATCAGCGGAGACGGAGGGACGGTATGAAGAGATGAGTCTTCTCGACCACACGGTGTCGCTGTTTCCCCGGAAACAGTCAGTCGCTAAAAATTCAGCACCAGTGGGAAAAAGGCCATTTTTGATTGGTTCGTTGTTGTTTTGTATTTTTATGACGAAACGACACGACGTGACTACTCCCCTCGACATAACCCCGCCCCTTGTGGCAGAAGTGGGCGGGGCCGGAATGACCCCCTGACTCCCCGCTATTAGAAAAGTTTAACAACAGTCTTTGGCAGATTTACAGAAATGAAAGGCGTCGACTGAACGTCTGCTGCTGGAGGAGCGAGGCTGTTTTTATTTTCCTGACTGATGATTCCGGTCAGAGACGAGCGGCAACCAAATCTGTTCGTCTCGATAACTCACATCACTGATAACGTCTGAAGGAGCTGTCGGAGGTGACTCGACGTGTGCTGTAGTGTTTACAGAAGCTACGTCAGCTACGTCAGCTACGTCAGCGCGTCTCATCTGTCTGTGAAACTACGTTAGCGCGTCCCGTAGGTCTGTGAAGCTACGTCAGCTCGTCCCGTAGGTCTGTGAAGCTACGTCAGCGCGTCTCGTCTGTCTGTGAAGCTGGGTCAGCGCGTCCCGTAGGTCTGTGAAGCTACGTCAGCGCGTCCCGTAGGTCTGTGAAGCTACGTCAGCGCGTCCCGTAGGTCTGTGAAGCTACGTCAGCGCGTCTCATCTGTCTGTGAAACTACGTTAGCGCGTCCGTAGGTCTGTGAAGCTACGTCAGCGCGTCCCGTAGGTCTGTGAAGCTACGTCAGCTCGTCCCGTAGGTCTGTGAAGCTACGTCAGTGCGCCCCGTAGGGTCTGTGAAGCTACGTCAGCGCGCCCCGTAGGTCTGTGAAGCTACGTCAGCTCGTCCCGTAGGTCTGTGAAGCTACGTCAGCTCGTCCCGTAGGTCTGTGAAGCTACGTCAACGCGTCCCGTCTGTCTGTGAAGCTACGTCAACGCGTCTCGTCTGTCTGTGAAGCTACGTCAGCGCGTCCCGTAGGTCTGTGAAGCTACGTCAGTGCGTCTTGTCTGTCTGTGAAGCTACGTCAGCGCGTCCCGTAGGTCTGTGAAGCTACGTCAGCTCGTCCTGTAGGTCTGTGAAGCTACGTCAGTGCGTCCCGTCTGTCTGTGAAGCTACGTCAGCTCGTCCCGTAGGTCTGTGAAGCTACGTCAGTGCGTCCCGTCTGTCTGTGAAGCTACGTCAGCTCGTCCCGTAGGTCTGTGAAGCTACGTCAGCGCCAGTAGCCACAGATTCAACAGTATTTTTGGGGGTCGTCAGTCGGATTTCAAACTTTGTTTGATGTGACCTACCGGCAGTTATTTATTAAAATAAAACCAGATTAAAATGTCAGGATTATTGGTGCGTAATGTCGCGCAGGCTGTAATATATTAGAACATGTGAGCTAAGGAAGAAATTCTGAGGAAAACGATCCATTTTACTTAGAAGTTGACGTTTTCCACAATGACCTGAATATGGAGCTCCTGAAATCCCATAAGAATATATGTAAATATTATATCCTAAATACAACATCTATATCTTGTTTGCAAAGTTAAGATTTGTGGCTCACAGCTTCTCTGACGTCAGGATTTGCTGCTTCGCTGTGTTTTTTGGACTGAAGAACAGTTTAAAGAATCACTTCTCTGGAAACTAAAGATGGACGCTTATCACAACTTTTTGTTTGACAGTTTTTAGGCAAAACGATGAATTGTTTAATTAAATAGATGCTGAATATATAGATTGATAATAAAAATAATAATAAAGTTGCAGCCCTGCTTTTGTTAAAATGACTGGACAGACCGCAACAGTTTCATCTCAGTTTGAGAGTGAACCGTGGCTCCGCAGCTGTTCCCGATCAGCTTCCTCACGCTGTCTGGCAGCCGTGGCTGATTTCTGACTGACGTCATCAGAGAAAAGGTCTCGCAGATAAAAAGGACGTTTCCGGGACAAACTGGGCTCGGAGCTGGCGAACGCAGCTCTGGCTGCAGGATGCTCAGCTGCCTGCTCGTGTTTCATTTCTCCGCAGAGAAACAGACTGAAGCTGGACTCCGCTGACTGCCGTGTTTCAGACGCCTCTCAGGTAAATATCAGGTTCAGATCTGTGTTTCTGATTGGCCGTCACTCAGAACCTGTGCAGATGTCTGATAGCTGAAATACTACGATCCCTGATCGACTGGATCGATGCTTATTTGTCAGATATTTCCTGATTTAATATTTAGTCAGATATCTTGTTCTAAAAGGCCGCATCAGTGTGTTTGCGAGGTTTAGCTGCTTAACTCTAAATTACGTGTACTTATGGAACCTAAACTCCTAAAAATCTTCATTAGATAGAATTATTAATTATTTTTAACGCTTGCGAACAAGATAATGAACTATTTGCACAATATGTTGCGCAAGATATTGGAGAGAAGACATTCTGTAAACGAACCTATCAGCTGTTCAGCTTTTGATCTGCTTTTCCAGGCAGCCATTGATCTCCACTGATTTCTATGCAATATGAAAATCAACGAGCAGCCTGTTGAAATGTTGTATAATCCATCACAGCGAACCCCGACTCTGCAAGATTTCCATCATTACTGCTGCACGATGAAGCAGGTTAAGTGTAGATTGATTTGAAATCAATAGTGTAACTTTGACAGAAATGAATGCGGAGTTGCTGATCAGTGTGATGGATTAAACTCCATCATCAACAGCTGCCTGCAACAAGCAGAAAAAGCCCATTCAGATTCAGAGTGACTCGCATGGAGTCCCTGAAGTCCTGTTAGCTTTATGTTTGTTAGCTTTATGTTTGTTAGGTTTATGTTTGTTAGGTGTAAGTTTTGCACACAAGATCTTGAGCAGGATATTAGATCCATGTCTTGCGTGCACAAGATTAAAAAAACATCATGTTTTAGGACTCTGTAAACAAATAGAACAAGATCTTGATGAAATCTGGATCTGTAAGATTTTCAGACAAGATATTATATCAAGATCTTGTTCTATTCGTGTTCAAAGTCCTAAAAGATAATATTTTTCATTGTGTGCGCTCTGCAGCTAACATGTGTAGCGGGGGCTCTGTAGGTTCGTAGTAAACGGCTGTTAACCCGCTGGCGTGGCCCGTTACGTTCGGCTCATCTGTTGAATAAAAAAAGGTTTTATAGAAAAATGTATTTCTACTCAGCAGAGTAAAGTTTTGGCGTCTGTGCTGAAACTCAGGTATCCGTTTGGCAGCAGAATTAAAAACTATCTAACAACATCTAAAGAGTTAAAACCGCATTATATCCGTTTCACATGGGGGTCAGCGGAGTCTCGACCCGTCGATCTGTCACAGCAGAAACATCCGTCGCCGAGCACAGACGAGCCCGGCGTTACACAAACTCCATACGCAGCTGCAGGCTCCTCCCACCGCTGACCTCCGCCTCCTCTGATTGGCTGAGCTGCCGCGTGGTGTTCAGGTGAAGGTCAGAGGTCAGGGAGACGTTGTTTCTCCTCAGAGCGCCGGGAGGACGGAGGTCGGTCCAACTGGAGGAAGAGGAGGAAGAAGAAGAGCGGGAGGTGCTATGAGGAGGCGAGGAGGAGGATGAGGAGGAGGGCGAGCAACATGGCGGACAGCAGGGAGAGGCGGGGCAGAGCGAGGCCGCTGCCGCCGGTGGTGTCGTCTGTCAGGAAGGGCTCCGGAGACTCGTACACCGAGTCATCTGAGAGAGAGAGAGACAGGAAGTAAGAATATCTATTCTGTAGTATTTAGCCCCTCCCCCTGAGTGACATCACCTGCAGTCCAACTTACATAAACGGCAAGTGGCAGCAAGAAAGTTAAGCGACAGTTTGAAGTTTCTCCGGAGACGATTAATTAATAAACGATAAGTTAATAAATTCTAAATACGTTTACAGAAATACGGATTTGGATGTACGCTCAGTGAAACCTCTGACCTTCAGAATAAAAGCAGTCGGGCTGTCTTTTAATTCACACGACCCAAATTCACAGTCTGTACGACGGCCTTCGTCCCCAGACCCTCGAGTCGGAAAAACTCCTTTAACGGGGTTAAAGTTCGGTCGCGTGTCATTTATACACCGCACACGACTCACTGACCGTTAGCCAATCAGGGCAGAGTATAAATCAGATCAGATGATTCATGTAGACTTTATAAGGTGAGGTTCAGGTGAGGAGAGGTGGAGATAAACTTTGAAACATGCTGTTTACAGTCTATTGAATGCATCATTTGAACTACAGTTACTTCACCGTATGACTTATAATTCTGTTTTATAGAAACTTTTAATTCCATACTTTTATTCTGGAAGCCAAAAAATAAATTATTGTCTTACATTTAGGACTGACACTATTTTTAGTTTCTCTTAACTTTGGAGCCTTCAGCCTTAAGATGTTCAGTAAATAAGAAATGTAAGTTATTTTAATATTCTAGATAAATTATTAAAAAAAATTATCTCAGTGTGAAGTTAAATTTAAACAGTAGAAGATTAAAGTCATGTTCATCACACTGAGTCAAACATGTTTTGTGTTTTTACTGGAACAAAATCCCATAATTGAAAAACAAAAGTTGTGAGATTTGTTTGTTGAATTTAACCAATGCTCCCCCTGTTCTGCTATAATGCAGCTAGTTTATTCTTTTATCTTTTAATATTTCCTGCCACTCTCCAGAAAGACTGAGGTTATTAACGCAGCGTGAGCCCCGCGTGTGTCTGGATGTAATATTCACACTCTGCGTTTGACGGCTCGACTGTTTGGGCCTCTGCAGATGATCCACCTCCGCCTTCCTTCCCGCTCGCCAGCGTTTACGCCGCAAATCCTCCGGCTCGTTGTAACGCCGCCGATGTGTTAATGCTGCTTTCTAACCGTCACTGCGACAGCTGGGAGTCTTCACACTTCCTCTTCTTCAGACTGACAGTGCAGGTTTATATGAAGGAGGAAGAATTTATTAACAATTCACAGATATTCTTCCTGAGGACTCGGATTATTTATTGATTGGTGGAATATATATTCTGCAATCAATAATATCGGTATAATAAAAGTGCTTCGTGTAAACACCTGGTTCAGGGGATTGTCCCACACTACGCAGTGATTGGCCAGGTGTGATGAGGGCGGGTGACACGTCGTACAAAGTCAGTTTTTGCGTGGACGGTGTGATTAAAACTACGGAAAGCCGATGAGGTCATTATTCGTCTCCTTTCCCTGCCGTTCGATGTTTTTTATACGTCTGTTAATATAGTTTTTAAATCGCCAGCTGGCATTTAGAAACGCTGTTGCAAACGACAGTCGCCGTTTGTGAACGCCGCTCCATGCGCCTGTGTATATCTGAACGCCGTCCTGTACGGCAGGTACAACGCCGGCGTGCGTCTGTTTGCGCAGGCGAAATGTAAAGTTGGGTGGTTTTTTTTGTTTTTTTAATTAACTTTTTCCCACTTTATTAAACACAAAAGTGCTTGAAAAACAAAATCTCAACTTTCCGCTGAAGTAACATTAGCGTTGGACAAAAAGGTTGAATATCTTGTAAACAATTTGATTCTGCTGGCAAAATATTATTTACACCAACGTAGATTGTAAATGATGTAAATCTGAACTACTTCACTCCCAAGAATTGTATTTTACAGTATTCCCTTCTCTCACACTTTATTTAGTTTAAATTAGGAAGTCAAATAATCAGCTGTTATCAGTGTCATGTTCTACAGATGCCTGTTTGAACTTCTGTCTTCAATAAAGTGGAAAAAAAACTACATTCCTTACATTTCACCGGCGTTTCAGATCTGCACACGTGCAGGCGCATAGAGCTGCGTTCACAACCGCTGTCTGCCTTTTGCAAAGGCGTTTATAAACACCAGCTGGCGATATAAAACTTTAAACAGATGTATAAACATCAAAAGGCTGGGAAAAGGAGACGAATAATGACCTCATCGGCTTTCCGTACGAATCCAGGATCCGTAACATCGTGAGATGAACCGTTTCATTACGTCTCATAAACTACCGCACTTAGTCAGACGAAAACAGTCTGGCACATGTATCCCACGCTTGTCCCTTAACTAACAAATCTACAACATTAAAGGAAAATAAAACTTGCAGTTTGGATGTCGAAGCTTCAAAATTAAAGGACAATAACGTAAGTTTCAGCAGAAGGAGACTTACTGGTTGGTTTGACGTAGATTTTGAGCTTCAGACAGGGTTTCCCAGCCAGGTTCGGATGAGGAGACGCTGCAGAGGAAACGCAGAGAGAGAGAGGTCAGCGACAGGAAACAGCAGCAGCTTTCAACCACAGATCAATGAAGCTAACAGCAGATATAACATATATTTCTATTTAACCCCACGTGTGGCATTCGTATCACATCAGATAACTGAACGTGGCAGATCCACGTTTAATCTGTGAAGTTTCAGGTTATTCGTTTTCTCTGCTGTTACTCAGAGAGCAGCAGCTGTTTGACCTGCAGACGTTTCATTCATGATTCTCCTTTAAACCTGCAGCACACACACACACACACACACACACACACACACACACAGTCATTAAGTGTCATTTAAAACAAACGGCCTGCGTCTCTGCTGGAAGCTTTTCACTCCAAATGACCCACAATTTAGGAAATTCTTTCCAGGTTGGATGACAAATTATGTCTAGACAGAAACACACACACACACACACACACACACACACACACACACACACACAACATAATGACAGCAGCTTGTGTTTGTGTGTGTTAAACGTCCTTTCACTCCAACATGTTGTCTGATCGCTGCTGATAAGCTGCTTGTATTAGATCACATCTGGTTCACTGAAGGTTTTACTGCGCTCCGATAATATTACTGCTACTGATGATAATAATAATATTAATAAACTTTGTTTGTGTCGCACCTTCATACACACAATGCAACATCTGAACAAGTACTTTACTTTCAAATGATTGGACACGTTTGATGATTTATCCGCAGAAAAACAAATCACTGTTGCTGTCATTAGCTTTGTCCTCCTCTTGTTCGCCTCCCTGGGGTCACAGTCACCTGGGACTGTCTGAAGCCCCGCCCTCCAGGTGTTTGTTATAACACGCCTCTCTTCCTGCTGCTGTCTCCCAGCAGGGACACGCGGGGGGGGGGGGACAAGGTCACCCTCACTATCTCAGAGGAAAAGAAACACCTGGGGCCCGTTCAGCCGTGAAGCGGAGGGAAACCGTTAGCTTAGCTCCAGCTCAAGGAACCTCACGTCCTGTGAGCCAATCAGAAGAGAGTAGACTTCCGTTAGCGGTCTTTCTTTAAATAAAATGTATTTGACCAGATTTGAAAATGGTCACGTTTCCGTGCTCAACACTTTAAGTTGTGTTAACGTCATGTTTGTTTAACCAGTAAAAAACGTCTGAGCGCAGAGGAGCTGGAGCTAGCATGCCGCTCTCTTCCGTTTCTATAAAATCCGCCTTCCAACAGCTCAAAGTCTGTCTGGTGTAAATGTTGTACCTTAATTATTGAGCAGCTGCAGAACGCAGAGGGTTCATTAAAACAACAGGCCGTCTGGATTTTCCTGCAAAGTGAGGAGACCGACTCGCTAATGACAGCGCTTAGCACCTCATGTTTAAAAGCCAGTAATGACCACACACACACACACACACACCAGCTCTCCTCAGCACGCTGTGTGTTGCGAGGCGGACACCGTTAGACAGTGACATTGTGGACGGTGGCCCTGTGAGGTCAAGTGGAAGCAGCAGAGGGGGTCAAATAGGACCCGTTCCTAAATAGATCAGAGGAAACTTTCATAAAGACATTTTCCAAAATGAGAGAGACCTGATTTGAAATGGACCCGGGGGACAGTCGGATCCGGTCTGAGGATAATTAGTGCTCGAACAGATGTAGAGGTACTCAGTGATTCTCAGTAGTACAGATTGTAGAAAAGGTTTCAGTCGTCGTCATCTGGACACTGTTTTCAGAATCAAGACGTCCGGATGGGAGCCGAAACGTCTTGATTCTGAAAACAGTGTCCAGATGACGACAACTGAAACCTTTTCTACGATGGACGAATGAGGGACTACACCGTCTTGTTTTGAAGAATTTTGGGCAGAAAACCGTGGATCTGGTTCGGGAACACAGCCAGGAAATTAGCAGACCACAGGAACCATCTCCGTTTTAATCTAAGATGCAGGCAGAGCAAGATTATTCCCAAGAGCCTACAGATTAAACCACCAGTAAAAGGACACTGAGCTCTCAGGTAGACTCCTCCCTGAGGGCGGGGCTTAAGCAGCACAGAGTAGCTTAAATTTCTGAGTTCTCAGACCATTTTCACAATTGAGAAAGACTTCCGGATGGGAGCCGAAACGTCTTGATTCTGAAAACAGCGTCCAGACGACTACGACTGAAACCTTTCTACGATGGAACACTCCTGGACGAATGAGGGACGACACCGTCCAGTACTTACAGATGTAGTAGTACTCGTGTCCGGGCCTGAACTCGAAGCCCAGGCTGAAGGGCGTGAACAGCTGGAACTTCTCGGAGAACTTGAGCGGTCCGTTGGGGCTCTGCGGCCGGTTGCACTCCCAGCGTTTGAAGCCCTTCCTGTGGTGGTCGCAGGTCGTGTAGCCGTCGTAGTTCACCATGTACAACACGTAGTGCTCCATGCGCTCGGCTGACTCCGCCACCTCGTAGTGCGGACAGTAGATGTCCAGGTAGTCGTTGATCGCCACCTCCACCGTGTACTCGCCCCGAACGAACCTGAGGAGGAGGAAGAGAAATAATGTCATTTCCTGTTTATTTCACAGGAGTGTTTCCTGTTCAGTTTTTGTGCCACATATAACATTTTCACACTGTAGCGTAGAAACAGGAGACTCTGAACTTTATTGTGCGACTTCTGAGGAACTGCAGTTTACATTTCATGCGTTTTCGGGGTTTACCCTCGGTGAGGAGGTATTTTAATGTAAATCCTTATTCAAACATTTTCTTTAATGATCTCCTAAATGTTTGTCCACACAGAAACACGGGACTCTCCTGGATCATGTCACCATCACATACGTTTGTGTTCTGACCACCAGCTTGAATTATTTCAACTTTGTTTCTGACGAATCAGATGTTTTCTGTCGGTCTGGTGGACGGCTCTAAATACTACAATACCCATGAGGCTCGGCTGCTGTTGCTACGGAGAAGAAGCCAGTCAGAGGTGTGAATCATCTTTAGCGGCGCGCACAACAGAATGTGAAGCTCTGTGATTGGCTGTTTGTCAGTGAACTGCACCTTGGGAGTCGTAGTTGACTTTGTCCACAGGCTACTTGTACCTTTTCTGTTTCTGATGATTCAACCAGGAGACTAGGTAACTGTTGCCCTAGCAACTGCTACAAAAGCCCTAGCAACCACATAGCAACCAGCAGGAAACGTACCACCAACCACTTCAGCAACCAACTAGCTACCACTTAGACAACACTTCTAACACCTTAGCAACTACTTAGCATCAGTCTACTACACATCTAACAATTAGCATAGGAAACATTAGCAACCAGCTAACAACCAGGTAGCTTGTACCTGGAACAAGCAACAAGCACATTTAAAGTTTCTTCAGAAATGTTATAGTTATTGTTGAATAAAGTATTTTAAGAGTTTTAATTCATTTCATCTGTTCATGTTCTCAGTGGTCAGTATTCAGGCCTTCAGGCCAACACACACAGAGCCTCCATTTAACTCCAACACATGGAAACCATTGATCAATGCCTCTGTGTGTGTGTGTGTGTGTGTGTGTGTGTGTGTGTGTGTGTGTGTGTGTGTGTGTGTGTGCTTCCTACAAACCCCTGAGGCTTCAATTAATCAAAAATAACTGTTTATCGGCGCGTCGTCGTGTTTACAGGAGGACATCTGACTCACAGCTGGACTCACTTCCTGTTTGCTCAGATCTGTGTTCAATAAAGTTTTCCAAGGTTTGAAATGGATTTCTGGCTGTGAAGATGATGTAACACGAGATATATATTATATTATATATATATATATATATATATATATATTATATTATATATATATATATATATATATATATATATTATATATATATATATATATATATATATATATATATATATATATATATATATATATATATATATATATATATATATCACGAGTCTGTAACTGACACAACAATCATAGAAATACAAACTGCTTTTGTTACAAATCACTAAAACTGTTTAAATGCTTTAATTATTCTTTAAATTGTAATTGGCTGATGACCAGGAGGACGCTTATATCACAGTTTGACCACCAGGGGGCGCCGCACTGAAGGGACATCAATCAGGAACGCCAGTCTTATCCTGAACCTCTCTTCCTTTTCTGTGAGGTTGTTCCGGGTCAAATTCACTTTCTGAACGGCTTCGCTTGGTTCAGCCTCGTGGACTCCACCTGTGTGTCTGTGAGGTGTCTTCATTAGCATAGTCGACGCCCCTAAAAGCGGCTTGTTCTGCTGTTGGTGGGCCGGTTTACAAAGAACCTGCGTTCACTAATCCTCATCACTGAGTTCCACTGACACCATTACTGTAAATAATAATGTAGTATTAGCAGTATTAGTAGAACAACAACAGGCTGCAGCGCCGACTGGGACGAGCTGCTTCACATTCAGCTCCAGAGGGACGAAGAGACGAAGACACTAATGAGACCTGCAAACATTAACGCACACACACACACACACACACACACACACAGTTAACAGTGTAGCTGCTGTTGAGTTTGATGTTTCGTGGTCAGAAATATTAAGCTGGAATATTTATCGGTGTGGATTTGAGTCTCGCAGGATCTGTAATGTGTCGTCCTACAGGAACAATAGCATCCAAAGTTCAAACAGTTTCACACGAGACGTTCTGGCTACAGAAGTATACAAATACTTTAATACACAAGTACCGTCGTGTACTTCTGAACACCGATCAGGACCGATCAATATTCCAATCAGGACGCTCTGACGGCAGTCAAACCTGATCAAACCAGACATGCAGAAGATCATGTCTATACACATTCTTCCCATAACTAGTTTTAT